>NW_026536336.1:0-47709 GCF_028551555.1 Melozone crissalis | reverse complement strand
GGACCCTCGGAGCTCTCCCCAGATATTTGGGGCTGCAGCCCCAAAGCAAACCAGGACCCCCAGGGCTCCCCCAAATTAAACCGGGACCCCCAGCGTTCCCCCAAAATAAACTGGGACCCCCAGGGCTCCCCCCAAATCAAACCAGGACCCCCAGGGCTCCCCCAAAAATAAACTGGGACTCTCAGGGCTCTTCTCAGATATTTGGGGCTGCACCCCCAAATCAAACCAGGACCCCCAGGGCTGCCCTCAAATCAAACCAGGACCCCCAGGGCTGTCCCCAGAACCAACGGAGACCCCCAGGGCTCCCCCAGAATAACTGGAACCCCCAGGGCTCCCTCACAGCAAACCGGGGACCCCCGGGGCTTCCCCCAAAATAAACTGGGACCCCCAGAATAAACCGGGACCCCCAGGTCTCCCTCCACGAATCCAACCGAGACCCCCAGGGCTCCTCCCGGCCCCAGACGCTCCCCCCAAAGCATCTCCCCACCTCTCCCGCAGCCCCCCGGCCGCACCCCAAACCCTCCCCACCCCAAACCCCGGCACCCCCCGCCCCACATCCCCCCTCCCCGCTGACCGTCGCCGTCGAGGGGCGCGAAGTCGAGGCCCGTAGCGCAGCAGGAAGTGGTTGTTCCACACGTACAGCTGGTTGTCGCGGGGGTTGTAGCCCACCGAGGCCACGAACTGGTACGGGTTGGGGAAGGGCAGCGCCAGCGCCGAGCCGCGCCCGCGCCGCGTGTCGAAGGCGTAGACCAGGGCGTTGCCCAGGTGCTCCGTGTCGTCGTCCAGGTAAACGCTGCGCACCACGTAGAGCACCCCGCAGGCCATGAAGGCGTCCGAGGCCGCCCGCTTGGCGTAGCCGGTCTCCCAGGTGCCCTCCAGGCGCAGCGTGTAGGGGTTCAGCTGGCTCACCACCAGGCGCCCGCCGTTGCCCTCGGTGGCGTAGATGACCCAGAGCCCCTCCTCGTCCACGGCCAGGTCGATGTCGGTCTTGCCGCCCCAGCGATAGGGCGACGTGTCGTGATAGTTGGCGGCGCCCACCACGGTCTCGCCGCTCTTGATGCGGGTGCGCAGGTCGTACTTGACGATGCTGCGGGTGCGCTCCTTGTTGTAGAACACGGCGCCGTCGTACACCACGAAGCCGGTGCCGTCGGCGCGGTGCGGCAGCCGGTGCGTGGCCGCGGGCCGGGCGCCCACCAGGTCGGCCCAGGACGCGTACTCGGTGAGCGTGTCCGTGCGGTACGGCACCCACGGCAGCACGTAGAGCCGGTCCCCCGACTGCAGCGGGTCCCGGCACCAGCCGCCCGCCTGGTGCGGAGACTCGTGCGTGGACAGCGCCGGACCCACGCGCTGCGGCACGCCCGGGCAGACGAAAACTGCGGGAGGGACACGGGGAGGGACGGGGGGACAGACAGGGGGACACGGGGAGGGACGGGGGGACAGGGGGGATGGACAAGGGGACACGGGGAGGGACGGGGGGACAGGGGACAGACAAGGGGACACGGGGAGGGACGGAGGGACAGACAGGGGGACACGGGGAGGGACGGGGAGGGTTGGACAGGGGGACACGGGGAGGGACGGAAGGACAGACAGGGGACACAGGGAGGGGACGGGGGACAGACAGGGGGACACGGGGAGGGACGGGGGGACAGGGGACAGACAGGGGGACACGGGGAGGGACGGAGGGATGGACAGGGGGACACGGGGAGGGACGGAGGTACACGGGGACAGAGAGGGGGACACGGGGATGGATAGGGGGAGGGACACGGGGAAGGACATGGGGACACGGGGAAGGAGGGACGGACAGGGGACACGGGGAGGGACATGGGGAGGGACATGGGGACACGAGGAGGGAGGGAGGGAGGGACAGACAGGAGGACAGGGGAGGGACGGGGGGACAGAGGACAGGGGGACATGGGGAGGACAGATAGGGCGACACGAGGACACGGGGAGGGACAGAGGGACACGGGGACGCGGGAAGAGTGGGACAGACAGAGGGACACAGGGAGGGACATGGGGACACGAGGGGACAAGGGGAGACACGGGGAGGGACGGAGGGAGGGACAATGGGTGGGTGGGACAGACAGAGGGACACAGGGAGGGACACGGGGAGGGACAGAGAGGGACAATGGGAGAGTGGGGACAGACAGGGGACACGGGTGGATGGGGGGACAGGCAGCGGGACATAGAGAGGGATGGGGACAGGAGAGGGATGGGGGAGGGACACGGGGACAGACACACGGACACAGGGATGGAGAAGGGACGGGAATGGGTTTGGGGACAGACACACGGACACAGGGATGGATGGACGGGGGGACAGACACAGGGACGGAGCGACAGACGCGGACAGACGGGGACACAGGGGACAGATGGATGGATGGAAGAGGGGACAGACACGAGGACACGGGGATGGACACAGGGGACAGGGATGGACGGGGGGACAGACGGACACGGTGACAGGGATGGGGACAGGGGACAGATGGACATGGTGACGGGCGTGGGGACAGACGGACACGGTGACAGGCGTGGAGGCACACAGGGACACGGGAGGGGACAGACATGAGGACATGGGGGCCATGGGGGACAGAGGGACAGGTCGCGGGTGGCAATGGAGGTGGTGGCAATGGGGAGGTGGCAGTGAGGGGACAGAAGAAGGATGGGGACACGGGGAGAACAGGAGGGGACACGGGGAGGGGACAGACGGACCAGGGGACACGGGGGGCAATGGGGGACCGAGGGACAGTGAGGGGGTGGCGATGGGGGGGTGGCGATGGGGGGGTGACAATGGAGGGGTGTCAGTGAGGGGACAGAAGGGGGATGGGGACACGGGCGGGGGACACGGGGAGGGGACAGACATGGGGACACGGGGGCAATGGGGGACAGAGGGGGGTGACAATGGGGGGGCAGAGGGGGATGGGGACACGGGGGGGGACACGGGGGGGACACAGCGAGAAGAGGAGAGAAAAGAGAAGCGTTCCATCAGCGACTGGGGGGTCCCACGGGGGGGCTGGGGGCGGACCCCAACCCCGGGGGGATTTTGGGGACCCGGGGGAGGGGGCGGGACACGGGGGGTGGGGGGGGAGGGGGGGAGGGGGGGTCCCTTATCGGGGGAGGGGACAGAGGGGAGGGGACAGAAGGGGGGGGATTTGGGGGGGGGGACACACCCCGACTGTCCCCGGCAATGGCGACAAGGGGGGGCCGAGCCCCCCCCGCCAACCCGGGACCCCTTTAATGGGGGGGGGGGGGGGGTCACCCTGAGGGGGGCGGGGCAGCTCTGCGTGGGGGAGGAGCCCTAAAACGGGGGGGGCTCAAATCGGGGGGGCTCAAATCGGGGGGGCCCTAAATGGGGGCGCTCTAAATGGGGGGGGCCCTAAATGGGGGGGCTCCTCCCCTCCCCCCCCGGGCCCACAGCCAGGGACGATCGAGCGCGACCGAAACACGGGGGGGGGGGGGTTTGGGGGGGCTCGGGGGGGTCCCCCCGGTGCTGGGGGGGGTTTGGGGGGACCCCCCCGGTTTTGGGGGCCTGGGGGGGGTTCGGGGGTCGCGCGTGGGTCCCGGTGTCCGCTGGCGCTGCAGAGAGGCTGGGGGAGAGAAACGGGGGGGTTAGAGCTGCGGGAGAGAACGGGGACAGGGGGGGGGGACACGGGGAGGGGACACGGGGGGACCCCCGGAGCAGAGACCCCGCCCACAAACCCCAAACCCCGCCCCAAAGCCCCGCCCCCACAGGGGTCTCTGCGCGGGGGGGGGGGATGGGGCCCCCCTGGGGGCGGGGCCAGGCTGGGACCCCCCCAGTGCCACGCTGGCCACGCCCCCTCAGCCTGGCCACGCCCCCTCAGCCTGGCCACGCCCCCCGCCGGGGCGCGGCACGAGGGGGAGGGCCGGGACAGACGCGCGTGTGCGGGGCGGCACAGGTGTGACACAGGTGTGAGCAGGTGTGCAAATATGTGTGCACAGGTGTGCAAATATGTGTGCAGGTGTGAGCTCAGGTGTGTGCACAGGTGTGACACAGGTGTGCAAATATGTGAGCACAGGTGTGCACAGGTGTGTACAGGTGTGAGCTCAGGTGTGTGCACAAGTGTGAGCACAGGTGTGAGCATACAGGTGTGCACAGATGTGAGCAGAGGTGTGCAAAGCTGAGCACAGGTGTGACAGAGCTATGTGCAAATATGTGAGCACAGGTGTGACACAGGTGTGTGCACAGGTGTGCAAATATGTCAGCACAGGTGTGGCACAGGTGTGCAAATATGTGAGCACAGGTGTGCAGAGGTGTGACACATGTGTGTGCACAAGTGTGAGCCCAGGTGTACAAAGCTGTGAAAAGCTGAGCACAGCGGTGCACACAGGTGTGAGAACAGGTCTGTGCACAGGTGTGCGCAGATGAGCACAGGTGTGTTCACGTGTGCACATGTGAACAGGTGTGAGCACACCTCCCTCCATTCTAGGGGTGCACACACCTGTGCAGCCACACACACCTGTGCACACCTGTGCAGCCACACACACACCTGTGTGAGCCCATTTGCTCACGCATGTGGGCATGTGTTCACCTGGCCGTGAGTTTGCACGGTGGGTTGTGAGGGTGTGTGCACAGGTGTGCACAAGTGTGAGCCCAGGTGTGAGCCCAGGTGTGTGCACAGGTGTGTTCAGGTGTGCCCAGGTGTGTTCAGGCAGCAGCACATTTGCACACTCAGGTGTGAGAGGGCTGCCACACCTGCGTCACTCTGTGTTCACACCTGTGGTCGTTACCTGTGCAAGCTCAATGTGCGTGTCACTGTCACACCTGCCCAGGTGTGTGTCACTGTCACACCTGCCCAGGTGCGTGTCATTGTTACAGCTGCCCAGGTGTGTGTCACTGTCACACCTTCCTGAGTGATGGTGCTCACACAGGTGTGTCCCTGTCACACTTGCCCAGGTGTGTGTCATTGTTAAATCTGCCCAGGTGTGTCCCCTGTCACACCTGGCCAGCTGTGTGTCACTGTGTCCCTGTCACATCTTCCTGAGTGTTTGTGTTCACACAGGTGTGTCTCCCTGTCACACCTGCCCAGGTGTGTGTCCCTGTCACACCTGCCCAGGTGTGTGTCACTGTCACACCTGCCCAGGTGTGTGTGCCTGTGTGTCCCTGTCACATCTGCCCAGGTGTGTGTCACTGTCATACCTGCCCAGGTGTGTGTCATTGTTACACCTGCCCAGGTGCGTGCGCTGCCCCACCTGTGCCCCGTCGCACACGCGTGTGCAGGGGGGCCGCGGGGGCTGCGTGTGCAGGGGGCACACCTGGACGTGCAGCTGGATCCAGGTGTGCACGGGCACCTGTGAGCATGGGCACCAGGTGTGCACAGTCCCAGATGTGCCCAGGTGTGCACAGCTCAGGTGTGCCCAGGTGTGCACAGCCTGGGTATGCACAAGGATCCAGGTGAGCCCATTCCGGTGAACCCATCCAGGTGTGCACATCTGGGTGAACCCATCCAGGTGAGCCCATCCAGGTGTGCACAGGATCCAGGTGAGCCCATCCAGGTGCGCCCAGGTGTGCCCATGGATCCAGGTGTGCACACGGATCCAGCTGAGCCCGGGATCCAGGTGAGCCCATCCAGATGTGCCCATCCTGGTGTGCACAAGGGCCCAGGTGTGCCCATCCAAGTGTGCCCATCCAGGTGTGCACAGCCCAGGCGTGCACACGGATCCAGGTATGCCCAGGTGAGCCTGCCCAGGTGAGCCTATCCAGGTGAGCCCAGGTGTGCACAAGGACCCAGGTGTGCCCAGGATCCAGCTGTGCCCATCAAGATGTGCCCATCCAGGTGCACCCAGGATCCAGGTGTGCCCAGGTGTGCACAACCCAGGTATGCACAAGGATCCAGCTGTGTGCATCCAGGTGTGCAAACGGATCCAGGTGTGCCCAGCTGTGCCCGGGATCCAGCTGTGCCCAGGTGTGCACACAAATCCAGCTGTGCCCATCCAGGTGTGCACACGGATCCAGGTGAGCCCATCCAGGTGTGCACACGAATCCAGCTGTGTCCAGCTGTGCCCATCCAGGTGTGCACACAGATCCAGCTGTGCCCATCCAGCTGTGCCCATGGATCCAGCTGTGCCCAGGTGTGCACACGGATCCAGCTGTGCCCATCCAGGTGCGCCCAGATCCAGCTGTGTCCATCCAGCTGTGTCCAGGTGTGCCGCCCGGCCGTGCCGCAGCCCCCCCTTTTCCCCCGGGGTTTTTCGGGGTGTTCGGGGGTCCCCGGGAGGGTGGGGGAGGGGAGACTCACAGGCTCGGGGGGGCCCCGCGGTCCGGGGGGGCGTGGCCGGGCCCTGCGGGAGGAGGAGGAGGAGAGAGACACGTTAGGCCCCGCCCCCCGCTCCGGCACCTGTGGGAAGAAGCCGCGGCCCCGCCCCCGGCCCCGCCCCCTGCTGCCCGCAGGCCCCGCCCCGCCCCGGCCACGCCCTCCCCCAGTCACCGCCCCCGCCCCTCCCCCCCCCTCCTTCCCGCACGGACGGACAGACGGACACGGGGGCGACGCCCTGGCTGTGACCCCGGAGTGACCCCTGAGTGACCTCTGAGTGACCCCAAACTGACCCTTGAGTGACCCCTGAGTGACCCTGAACTTACCCTGAGTGACCCAACTGACCCCAATTATCCCAAATGACCCAAACTGCCCCAAACTGACCCTGAGCGACCCAAACTGCCCCAAACTGCCCCAAACTGCCCCAAACTGCCCCAAACTCACCCCAACTGACCCTGAGTGACCCAAACTGCCCCAAACTGCCCCAAACTGATCCAAACTGCCCCAAACTGACCCAAACTGACCCTGAGTGACCCAAACTGCCCCAAACCGCCCCAAACTGCCCCAAACTGACCCTGAGTGACCCAAACTGCCCCAAACTGCCCCAAACTGCCCCAAACTGACCCTGAGCGACCCAAACTGCCCCAAACTGCCCCAAACTGACCCTGAGTGACCAAACTGACCCCAACTGACCCCAATTGACCTTTATTGACCCCAAATGACCCAAACTGACCCACGGCTGCACCCCAACCCAAAACTGACCCCAAAGTGACCCAAATGGACCCTGAGTGACCTCAGCTGACCCCAACTGACCCCAACTGACCCTGAGTGACCCCAACTGACCCCAACTGACCCCAACTGACCCTGACTGCCCCAAACTGCCCCAAACTGACCCTGAGTGACCCCAATGATCTCAAATGACCCAAACTGACCCTGACTGACCCCTGAGTGACCCCAACTGACCCCAACTATCCCAAATGACCCAAACTGAGCCAAACTGGCCCAAACTGATCCGCAGCTGCACCCCGACCCCAAACTGACCCTGACTGACCCTGAGTGAGCCCTGAGTGACCCCGACTGACCTCAGCTGACCCCGACTGACCTTTGCTGACCCCGGCACTGCCCCGCCCCCCCGAGCTGTCCCTCGGGATTATTTTTGGGGTGATTTATTTTATTTTTGGGGTGATTTATTTTTGGGGTTATTTATTTTTGGGGTTAATTTTGGGGGGTTATTTTTGGGGAGCTCTTTGATTTGGGGGGGTCAGAGGGACCGGGGGGTCCCAGGGCTGCCCCTCCCCCCCCCATCATTTTGGGGGTGACCTGAGGGGGAGGAGGGGCCCCCCCAAACTCTGGGGGGGGGCTGGGGTGGGGACACCTCAGGGGGTCCCCAAGGTTTGGGGGTCCCTGGGGGGGCTCGGGGCACTTTGGGGGGTCCCGGGGACCCCCGAGGGGATGGGGGGGGTCTGGGGGTCCCCCCCATTTAATGAGAGGTAATTAATGGGGGGGGCACTGACCCCCCCCACGGTGTTGGGGACCTGGGGGGGAGGGGAAACAAGGGGGGGGAGGGGAAAGGGGGGGAGGGGAAAGGGGGGGAGGGGGGGGTTGGGGAGGATTTGGGGGGTTCGGGGTCAGGGGATGGGGGAGGGGGGGCCGGGAGGAATTGGGGGGGGGGCAGAGGGGGTGGGGGGAGCAGAGGGATTTCGGGGGGAGGGGCGGGTCAGGATTTGGGGTGGGGGAGGGGGTTGGGGGAGGGGCAGGATTTGGGGTCACTCTGGAAGGGGGGAGGGATTTGGGGGGATTTTGGGGGGCAGGAACAAGGGGGGGGCAGGGGGGCTTTGGGGGCGGTGGGGTGAGGTTGGGGGGCTGGGAGGGGTTTGGGGGTTCAGAGGTGGGGGGTGGGGTTGGGGGCGGGGTTTGGGGTGGGTTGGGGCGCGGGAAGTTTTAGGGGGCTCTGGGGAGGGATCAGGAGGGTTTGGGGGGTTCGGGATGGGGTTTGGGGGGTCAGGAGGGTTTGGGGGTTTGGGGGGGGCCGGAGCGGGGGGTCCGTGTTACCTTTTTGTTCCACTTCTATTTTTAGCACCGGAAGAAAAGGCGGGAGAGAGCGGGGGGGGGGGGGGGGGGGAGGGGCGGGAGGGGGAGGGGCAGGAGGGGGGTGGGGGGGAGGGGCGGGGTCACACGGGCGGGGGGGAGGGGGAGGGGAGGGGGGGGGGAGGGGCGAGAGAGGAGACAAAGAGAAGAGAGATTAAACGGCTCCGGCCCCCCCCAGCCCGGGGGGACCCCGAAACCCCCCGGGAACCCCCAAACCCTGCGGGGGGAGTGGGACCCACACACGGACACACGGACAGATGGACACACGGACAGATGGACACACGGACACACGGACACGGGGACACGGGATGGACACACAGACACACGGACAGACGGACACACGGACATGGGACGGACACACAGACACATGGACAGATGGACACAGACATGGACAGATGGACACAGAGATGGACAGATGGACACGGGGACACGGGATGGGCACATGGGCACACGGACAGATGGACACACAGACACGGGGGTGGACACAAGGACAGATGGACAGATGGACACATGGACATGGGATGGACACACGGACAGATGGACATTGAGATGGACACATGGACAGATGGACAGATGGACACAGGGAGGGACACACAGACATGGGATGGACACACAAACACATGGACACAGGGCAGACACACGGACACAGGGATGGACACATGGACGGACATGGGATGGACACACGGACACAGGATGGACGCACGGACATGGGATGGACGCACGGACAGATGGACAAGGGATGGACAGAGGGATATGGGACGGACAAGAGGATGGATCCGAGGACGGACACACGGACACAAGGATGGACATGGGATGGACAGATGGGCACAGAACGGACACACGGACAAACGGACATGGGATGGACGGACAGACGCAAGACGGACACGCGGACACGGGATAGACATGGGGATGGACACACGGACACAGAAAGGACAGACAGACACGGGATGGACACATGGACAGATGGACAGATGGACACGGGATCTATGGATGGACATGGGGACGGACACATGGACACGGGGATGGACAGAGGAACAAGGGGGACGTGGAGGGATGGAGGGACGGACACACAGCAGAAGGGACGATGGATGGACAGATGGACACAAGGACGGGCAGGAGGACGGACAGAGGGACGGCAAAGAGTGGGACAGAGGGACAGAGGGACAGAGGGACAGAGGGACAGATGGACAGGGGGACAGAGGGACAGAAATGGGGAAAAGTCGATGGGAGGGGAAGGAGGGACAGAGGGAGCTGCAGAGGGACAGACGGACGGACACGGAAAGGGGGGGATGGGGACGGCTGGGTGGGGAAGATGGACAGAGGGGATGGATGGACAGACGGACACGGGGACACGGGGACAGACACGGGGACAGACGGACACGGGGACAGACGGACACACGGGGGGTCGCAGGGCTCCCCTCCCCCGCTCTCCTGCCCCCCCCGCCCCTCCCCCCGCCCTGCAGAGAGAGACGGCGATGGGGGAGGGGCGCGGGGGGGGGGCGGGGCTCCAGCGGCTCCTGCAAAGGAAAGAGGCGGCCCCGCCCCTCCCCCACCCCGGATGGACACGCCCCCCGAGCGGCAGGGACCGAGTGTGAGTGTGAGTGTGAGTGTGCACTGAGTGTGAGTGCGAGTGTGTGAGTGTAAGTGTGTGTGTGCACTGAGTGTGAGTGTGTGAGTGTGTGAGTGTGTGAGTGTGAGTGTGAGTGTGCACTGAGTGTGAGTGTGTGAGTGTGTGAGTGTGTGTGTGAGTGTGAGTGTGTGAGAGTGAGTGTACACTGAGTGTGAGTGTGAGTGTGCACTGAGTGTGAGTGTGAGTGTGAGTGTGGGAGTGTGTGTGTGTGAGTGTGAGTGTGTGAGTGAGTGTACACTGAGTGTGAGTGTGAGCGTGAGTGTGTGAGTGTGCGAGTGTGAGTGTGTCTGTGTGAGTGTGTGAATGTGTGTGAGTGAGTGTGGGAGTGTGTGTGTGTGTGAGTGTGAGTGTGCACTGAGTGTGAATGTGAGTGTGCACTGAGTGTGAGTGTGCACTGAGTGTGAGTGAGTGTGTGAGTGTGTGAGTGTGTGAGTGTGAGTGTGAGTGTGTGTGCGAGTGTGAGTGTGTGAGTGTGAGTGAGTGTGTGTGTGTGTGTGAGTGTGTGTGTGAGTGTGTGTGTGAGTGTGAGTGCATGAGTGTGAGTGTGTGGTGTGAGTGTGTGTGTGAGTGTGAGTGTGTGTGAGTGTGGGTGTATGAGTGTGTGTGAGTGTGTGTGTGTGAGTGTGTGTGAGTGTGTGTGCATGAGTGTGTGTGTGAGTGTGTGTGTGTGAGTGTGAGTGTATGAGTGTGTGTGAGTGTGTGTGTGAGTGTGTGTGTGTGTGTGTGGTGTGTGTGAATGTGAGTGTGTGTGTGTGTGAGTGTGAGTGTATGAGTGTGTGTGAGTGTGTGTGTGTGTGTGTGTGAGTGTGAGTGTGTGAGTGTGAGTGTGAGTGTATGAGTGTGTGTGAGTGTGTGTGTGTGTGCCCAGGTGTGTTTAACCCACACCAGGTGTGCATTTAGCACACACAGGTGTGAGCTGGGTGTGTCCTGAGCGTGCCCAGGTGTGTTTAACTCACACCAGGTGTGCATTTAGCACACACATCACACACTCAGGTGTTCGTCGTGTCCTTAGCATGTCCAGGTGTATTTACCTGCCCTGGTGAATTTATCTGCCCCAGGTGTGTTCACCTGCCCAAGTGTGTTTATTTATCCAGCTGTGTTTCCCTGCCCAGGTGAATTTACCAGCCCAGGTGCGTTAAGCCTGTCCAGATGTGTTCACCTGGCCATGTGTGTTTATCTGCCCCAGGTGTGATAATCTGCCCCAGGTGTGTTTCCCTGACCAGGTGTGTTCATCTGGCCATGTGTGGTTACCTGACCAGGTGTGTTTACACACCCCAGGTGTGTTTATTTATCCAGATATGTTTCCCTGCCCAGGTGTGTTCACCTGCCCAGGTGAATTTACCAGCCCCAGGTGAGTTTATCTGCCCAGATGTGTTCATCTGACCATGTGTCGTTACCTGCCCAGCTGTGTTTACCTGCCCGGGTGTGTTTATTTATCCAGGTGTGTTTTCCCTGCCCAGGTGTGTTCACCTGGCCATGCGTGGTTACCTGCCCAGGTGTGTTTATTTATCCAGCTGTGTTTACCTGACCAGGTGAATTTACCAGCCCCAGGTGTGTTTCCCTGCCCAGATGTGTTTCCCTGTCCAGATGTGTTCACCTGGCCACGCGTGGCTACCTGTCCAGGTGTGTTTACACACCCCAGCTGTGTTTATTTATCCAGATGTGTTTATTTATCCAGCTGTGTTTATTTCTCCAGCTGTGTTTATTTATCCAGCTGTGTTTCCCTGCCCAGGTGAGGGCTGGCCCAGGTGTGGCTGTGCCGCGCTCCTTCTGTGGTTTTGGGGCATTTTGGGCGCGGTTTTTGGGTGGTTTTGCTGTGGTTTTGGCCATGGTTTTGGTGTGGATTTTGGGGTGGTTTTGCTGTGGATTTTGCGTGCTTATGCCATGGTTTTTGCCGTGGTTTTAGCCGTGTTTTTGGTGTCGTTTTGCCATGGTTTTGGTCTGGTTTTGGTGTGTTTTCGCATGTTTTTGCCATAGTTACGGTGTGGTTTTGCCACGGTTTTAGTCTAGCTTTGGTGTGGTTTTTGCATGGTTATGCCATGGTTTTTGCATGGTTTTGCTTGTTTTTGGTGTTGTTTTGCCGTGGTTTTTGCGTGTTCCTGCCATGATTTTGGTGTAATTTGACCATGGTTTTGGTGCATTTTTGGTGTAGGTTTTGCGTGTTTTTGCCATGGTTCTTGCCATGGTTTTGGCCATGTTTTTTGGTATTTTGCCATGGTTTTTGCATGGTTTCACCATGTTTTTGCCATGGTTTTCATTGGTTTTTGCGTGTTCCTGTCCTGTTCCTGCCATGTTTTTCCTGCGTTTTTGCCATGGTCTTTATGTGGTTTTTGAGTGATTTTTGCTGTGTTTTTCACGTGTTCCTGCCACGATTTTTCTATGTTTTTGGCCATGTTTCTGCCCTGTTGCTGCTATGGTGTTGCCATGGTTTCCATGTGTTTTTTGCGTGTTTTTGCTGTGTTTTTCACATGTTCCTGCCGTGTTCCTCCCATGGTTTTACCATGGTTTTTGCATGGTTTTGGCCTTGTTTTTAGTGTGCCTTTGCTATGTTTTTCGTGTGTTCCTGCTGTGTTCCTGCCCTGTTTTTGCTGTGTTTTTCACATTTTCCTGCCCTTTTCCTGCCATGTTTTTGTCATGTTTTTTGCATGGTTTTGGCCATGTTTTTGCCCTGTCCCTGCCGTGTCCCTGCTGTGTTTTTGCTGTAGTTTTGCCATGTTCCTGCTGTGTTTTTGCCAGGTTTTTTGCATGTTTTTTGCCATGCTTTGGGTGTGTTTTTGCCGTGTTTTTTGCATGTTTTTGCCGTGTTTTTGGTGTGTTTTTGCTGTGCTCCTGTTGTGGTTTTGCTGTGTTTTTTGCATGTTTTTTGCCCTGTTTTTGCTGTGTTTTTTGCATGGTTCTGGCCATGTTTTTTGCCGTGTTTTTGGTGTGTTTTTGTTGTGTCCGTGCCGTGTTTTGCCGTGTTTTTTGCCATGTTTTGGGTGTGGTTTTGGTGTGGTTTTGCCATGTTTTTGCCATGGTTTTGTTGTGTTTCTGCTGTGTCCGTGCCATGTTTTTGCTGTGTTTTTGCATGTATTTTGCTGTGGTTTTGGTGTGTTTATGCCGTGTTCCTGCTGTGTTTTTGCCGTGTTTTTTGCATGTTTTTTGCCATGTTTTTGGTGTGGTTTTGCTGTGTTTTTTGCCGTGTTTTTTGCCATGTTTTTGGCGTGGTTTTGCTGTGTTTTTTGCCGTGTTTTTTACCATGTTTTTGCTGTGTTTTTGCTGTGTCCGTGCCGTGTTTTGCCGTGGTTTTGCCATGTTTTTGGCGTGGTTTTGGTGTGGTTTTGCCGTGTTTTTTGCCATGTTTTTGGTGTGTTTTGGTGTGTTTTTCGCATGGTTCTGGCCATGTTTTGGGTGTGTTTTTGTTGTGTTTTGGCCGCGTCCCTGCCGTGCCCGTGCCGTGTCCCCGTGCCCGTGCCGTATCCCGGTGCCGTGTCCGGCCCTGTCCGGCCGCTCCCTCGGGCGGCTCCGGCGGCGGCTGCAAAGCAAAACGGGGGAGGGGCCGGGGGGGTTCTGGGGGTCCCGCGACGGCGCCTGGGGAGAGACGGGGTCACCCCAAAACCCCCCGGGACCCCCGGGTCACACAGAGCCCCCCGGGGCTGGGGGTCACAGCGCCTGCACCGGGGGGTCACAGCCCGGCCTGGGGGGACAAACGCGACACGGGGGGACCCAGGGGGGCACAACCCCCCCCCGACCCCCCCCCCACACACACCTGGGGGCTTCCTGAGACCCCCCCAGTCCCACCCCACACCCCAATGGTGCCCCCAGAGTTGGGGGCTGGGGGTCCTGGGGGGCTGCGGGGTCCCTATGGGGCTCCATGGGGCTCCTTGGGTGCTGTGGGGTAGGACAGGGGGGCATTGTGGGATCCCTGTGGGGTGCCCATGGGTGCTGTGGGGCAGGACATGGGGACACTGTGGGGTCCCTGTGGGGTCCCTTGGGTGCTGCAGGGTGGGACACTGGGACACTGTGGGGCCCCTTGGGTGCTGTGGGGCAGAACTCCCCAGGTGCACCTCTGGGTGCTGTGGGGCTGTGGGGGCACTGTGGGGCCGAGCTATGGGCAGGGTCTATAGGGCAGGGCTGTGGGCACAGCTGTGGGTCTGAACAGGGTTATGGGGCAGAGCTGTGGGGCAGAGCCATGGGGCAGAGCCATTGGGGCACGGTTATGGGCCAGGGCTATGGGGCAGAGCTGTGGGGCAGCAATCCCTGTGGGGGACCAATGGCACCTCCAGGTACTTATAGGTGCCAGGACTGGGGGTGCTGTGGGGCAGGACAGCGCAGAGCTGTGGGGCAGAGCTGTGGGGCAGGATGGGATCTATGGGATCTATGGGGCAGCACTCACTGCAGGGCACGCAGTCGTACTGCACCTCCAGGTATTTGTAGGGACTGAGACAGGGGTGGCTCTGGGGAGCTGTGGGGCCGGGCTATGGGGCAGGATGGGATCTGTGGGGCAGGATGGGATCTGTGGGCAGGATGGGATCTGTGGGGCAGAGCTGTGGCGCAGAGCTGTGGGTCAGGATCCATGGGGCAGCACTCACTGCAGGGCACCGCAGTCGTACTGCACCTCCAGGTATTTGTAGGGGCTGGGGTGGCTCTGGGGAGCTGTGGGTCAGGATCTATGGGGCAGGATGGGATCTATGGGGCAGGGCTATGGGTCAGGATCCATGGGGCAGCACTCACTGTAGGGCACGCAGTCGTACTGCACCTCCAGGTATTTGTAGGTGCCCGGGCAGGGTCGGGGAAGGCGTCGGAGCCGGCGACCACCACGCACTGAGTGCGGTTATTGCACCTGGGGACACGGGGACACGTCAGGGACACGGCAGGGACACGGCGGGGACATGGGAGGACACGGCAGACACAGCGGGGGACATGGGGTCATGTCAGGGACATGTCATGGACACGGCAGGGACACGGGATAGTGGGAACACAGGGACACATCAGGGACATGTCAGGGACATGGGGATATGTCACAGACAGGGGGACACATCAGGGACACAGAGGGACATGGGACACTGGGGGACAGTGGGGGGTCACAAGGGGGACATGAGGGAACAGCAGGGGACAGCAGGGGGGACACAGGGGGACATAGGGACACAGGGGACACGGGGACACAGGGGACATGGGGGACACGGGGGACACATGAGGGGACATGGGGACATAGGGACACACAGGACACAGAGACATGGGGCTGGGGGCATGGGGACAGCAGGACAGTGGGGACACACAGGACACGGGACACAGGGGACATGGGGACACAGGGACAGTGGGGACAGTGGGGACATGGGCAGGGCACAGGTGTGGCCCTGGCACTTGGGGACACAGGACTCAGGTGCCACCACCGATGTCCCTGGGGTGGGAGGGGACACCGTAGGGACACAGGGACATCCTCGAGCTGAGCTGTGCCACCCCCATGCTGTCCCCATGCTCACCCACGGCCACCCACCCCATGTGTCCCTCAGTGTCCCCTCAGTGCCACCTCCACGCCTCCAACTGTCCCCAGGTGTCCCCACGTCCTGCCTGTCCCCCCCACCACGTCACCACGGGGCCATGTCCCCATGTGTCCCCAAGTCCCCAGCACACGTCCCTGCTCCCCCATGTCCCACTCTCCTGTGTGCCTGTCCCCATGTCCCCAAGGTGTCCCCAGCCTTCCACATGTCCCCTGCATGTGCCCATGTCCCCCCGTGTCACGGTGTCACCCCCATGTCTCCTCCGTGCCATCACGTGCAGGGCCAGGTCCCTGGTGCCCCACAGTGTCCCCATGTCCCGCCCCTGTCCCTGTGTCCCCACAATGTCCCCATGTCCCTGCACAGCCCTGTCCCCATGTCCCCTCCTGTCCCTCTGTCCCCATGTCCCCACGCCCGTTGCTGTGTTCCCGTCACCATGTCCCCAACCTCCTGCACCTCTCCAATGTCCCCAACCTCCTGCACCTCCCCAATGTCCCCAATGCCCTCAATGTCCCCAGTGTCCCCAATGTCCCCAATGTCACCAACCCCCCCAATATCCCCAGTATCCCAAATTCCTCCAATGTCCCCAAATGTCCCCAATGACCCCATTGCCCTGAGTGCCACCAATGCCCCCAATGTCTCCAATGCCCTCAACGTCCCAAATGTCCCAATGACCCCAGTGTCCCCATTGTTCCCAATGTCCCCAATGTTCTCAATACTCCCAGTGTCCCCAATGCCACCAATGCCCCCAAATGCCCCAATGTCCCCAATGTCCCCAGTGCCACAATGCCCCAATGTCCCCACTGTCCTGATATCCCCAGTGTCCCCAATGTCCCCAGTACCCCCAATGTGCTTCAGCATCTCCAATGTCCCCAATGTCCCCAGTTTCACCAATGTTGCCAATGTCCCCAAATGCCCCCAGTGTCCCCAGTGTCTCCAATGTCCCCAGTGTCTCCAATGCCCTCAATGTCCCCAATGTCCCCACCATCCCCAGTGTCCCCAGTCCCCCTGTGTCGCCTCTGGGCCATGATGGGCTGTCCCTGGGGCAGGTAGCACTGCACGTTCGCCATCTGCCTGGGGTCCCCAATGTCCCCATGTCCCCCCAATGTCCCCAGTGTCCCCAGTGTCCCCAATGCCCTTCAGTGTCTCCAATGTCCCCAGCGTCCCCAATTCTCCCAATGTCCCCAACGACCCCAATGTCCCCAATACCCCCGATGTCTCCAATACCCGCAAAGTGTCCAATACCCCCTCTGTCCCCAGTGTCCCCAGTGTCCCCAATGTCCCCAGTGTCCCCATTCCCCCAGTGTCACCTCTGGGCCATGGTGGGCTGTGCCTGGGGCAAGTGACATTGCACGTTCGCCATCTGCCTGGGGTCCTGATGTCCCCATGTCCCCCCCAATGTCCCCAGTGTCCCCAATGCCCTTCAGTGTCTCCAATGTCCCCAGTGTCCCCAGTTCTCCCAATGTCCCCAATGGCCCCAATGTCCCCAATACCCACAGTGTCCAATACCCCCTCTGTCCCCAGTGTCCCCCGTGTCATCTCTGGGCCATGATGGGCTGTGCCTGGGGCAGGTAGCACTGCACGTTCGCCATCTGCCTGGGGTCCCTGATGTCCCAATGTCCCCAGTGTCCCCACCATCCCCAGTGCCCCCAGTGTCCCCCAGTGTCCCCACAATCCCCAATGTCCCCAGTGTCCCCAGTCCCCCAGTGTCACCTCTGGGCCATGATGGGCTGCGCCTGGGGCAGGTAGCACTGCACGTTCGCCATCTGCCCGGGGTCGGCGTCGCAGATTTTGTCGTCGGTCCGGCCGTAGTTGGCGTCGGCCACCAGGACGACGTCGCTGCCGGGGCAGCGCAGCTCCAGCGGGTACCCCTCGCACGCCAGCTCCCGGCGCGCCAGCCCGAACGGCAGTGCCCCCCGGATCAGCCCTGGGGGGCACAGAACCCCAAATGTGATCAGGGAACCCCAAAACACCCGGGGAACCCCATAACACCCAAGGTACCCCAAACATCCAGTCCTGCTGTGCCAGCCCAAACGGCGGCACCCCCTGGATCAGCCCTGGAACCCCAAATGGGGTCAGGGAACCCCAAATAAGTCAGTGGACCCCAAATGGGCTCCATGAACCCCGAATAGGGTCAGGGAACCCCAAATGGGGTCCCTCGTCCCCACCTCTGTGCCCCACTCAGCCCTTGGGGTGCAGGGACCACCTGAACCCCAAACCCCAAATCAGGGGCCCTGGGCACCCCCCAGCCCTGCAGCCCCAAAACCCAAACACTCGGGACCCCAATCCCAAACGCCTGAGACTCCAAATCCCAAACACCTGGGACCCCAAATTCCGACACAACACCTGGGATCCCAAACACCTGGGATCCCCAATCCCAAACAGCTGGGACCCCCAAAATCCAGGGTCCCCCCATCCCAAACACCTGGATCCCCCCATCCCAGCACCTGGGATCCCCCAATCCCAAACACCTGGCACGTTTGGGTCTCCCCAAAATCCAGGAACCCCCAATTCTGATGCCCGGGACCTCAAAATCTGGGGTCTCCCAATCCCTGGCAATGGGGACCCCCAGTCCTGGACACCTGGGATCCCAAATTCCAAATACTTGGATCCCAAACACCTGGCCCCCCCCAGTCCCTGACACCTGGGACCCCAAATCCGTGGTACCTGAGACCTCGGATGGATGTTTGGGTCCCCTAAAAAATTCAGAGGCCCTCAAACCTCAACACCTGGATCCCTAATCCCAAACACCTGGGAATCCCAGTCCCAAACACCTGGGATTGCTGATCCCAAACACCTGGGACCCCAAAATCCAAGGTCACCCCCATCCCAAACACCTGGATCCCCCCCATCCCAAACACCTGGGATCCCAAATCCCAAACACCTGGATCCCCTGATCCCAAACACCTGGGATCCCCCAAAGCCTGGACAGCTGGCATGTTTGGATCTCCCAAAATCCAGGAACCCCCAGTCCTGATGCCCGGGACCCCAAAATCTGGGGTCTCCGAATCCCTGGCAATGGGGAGCCCCAATCCCAAACACCTGGAATCCCAAATTCCAAACACCTGGATCCCAAACACCTGGACCCCCCAGTCCCTGACACCTGGACCCCAAAATCCAGGGTCCCCCCCATCCCAAACACCTGGGACCCAACCCTCTAGCAATGCGAATTCCCAATCCTGGACACACAGGTCCCCCCATACCTGGACACTGGGGGACCCCAAATCCCCAAAACCGGGGACCCCAATGGATGCTTGGAGTTCCCCAAATTCTGGGTCCCCATTCCCTGACATCGGGAACAATCCCAAACACCTGGGATCCCCCAATCCCAAACACCTGGGACCCCAAATCTGACACACCTGAGTTCCCCCAATCCTGGGAACCTGAGACCCCAAATCCAACACCTGGGACCCCAAATCCCAAACACCCAGGACCCCAAATCCATGGTACCTGACACCTCGGATGGATGTTTGAGTCTCCCAAAATCCAGAGGCCCCCCAAGCCTCAACACCCTGGATGCCCCCAATCCAAACACCTGGGATCCCCCCAATCCCAACACCTGGGATCCCAAATCCCAAACACCTGGGATCCCCCAAATCCCAAACACCTGGGATCCCCAATCCCAAACACCTGGAATCCCCCAAATCCCAACACCTGGGATCCCAAATCCCAACACCTGGGATCCCCCAAATCCCAAACACCTGGGATCCCCCCAATCTCGAACACCTGGGACCCCAAATCCCAAACACTGGATCCCAAACACCTGGATCCTAAACCCCAAACACCTGGGACCCCCAAATCCGCGGTACCTGAGACCTCGGATGGATGTTTGGGTCCCCCACAAAATCCAGAGGCTCCCAAGCCTCAACACCTGGATCCCCCCAATCCAAACACCTGGGACCCCCAGTCCCTGATACCTGAGACCCCAAACACCTGGGACCCCAATCCCAAACACCTGGGACCCCAAATCCATGGTACGTGAGACCTCTGATCGATGTTTGGGTCCCCAAAAAATTCAGATGCCCCCCAGGCCTCCACACCAGGATCCCCAATCCCTGGATCCCCCAAACCCTGGACACCTGGCACGTTTGGGTCTCCCAAAATCCAGGAACCCCCAATTCTGATGCCAGGGACCCCAAAATCTGAGGTGTCCCAATCCTGGACACCTGGGACCCCAAGTTCCAACACAACACCTGGGATCTCAGACACTTGGATAACCCAATCCCAAACACCTGAAATCCCAAGCACCTGGGATCCCCCAAATCCCAAACACCTGAGATCCCCCAATCCCAACACCTAGGAACCCCTGATCCCAAACACCTGGGATCCCCCAAATCCCAACACCTGGGATCCCCCAAATCCCGAACACCTGGGATCCCAAATCCCAAACACCTGGGATCCCCCAAATCCCAAACACCTGGGATCCCCCAAATCCCAACACCTGGGATCCCCCAAAACCCAAACACCTGGGATCCCCAAATCCCAAACACCTGGGACCCCAATCCCAAACACCTGGGATCCCCAAATCCCAAACACCTGGGACCCCAATCCCAAACACCTGGGATCTCCAAATCCCAAACACCTGGGACCCCAATCCCAAACACCTGGGATCCCCAAATCCCAACACCTGGGATCCCCCAAATCCCAAACACCTGGGATCCCCAAATCCCAAACACCTGGGACCCCAATCCCAAACACCTGGGATCTCCAAATCCCAAACACCTGGGACCCCAATCCCAAACACCTGGGATCCCCAAATCCCAAACACCAGGGACCCCCCAAATCCCAAACACCTGGGATCCCCCAAATCCCAAACACCTGGGATCCCCAATCCCAACACCTGGGATCCCCCAAATCCCAAACACCTGGGATCCCCAAATCCTAACACCTGGATCCCCCAAATCCCAAACACCTGGGATCCCCCAAATCCCAACACCTGGATCCCCCAAATCCCAAACACCTGGGATCCCCCAAATCCCAAACACCTGGGATCCCCCAAATCCCAAAACCTGGATCCCCCAAATCCCAAACACCTGGGATCCCCCAAATCCCAAACACCTGGGATCCCCAAATCCTAACACCTGGATCCCCCAAATCCCAAACACCTGGGATCCCCAAATCCCAAACACCTGGGATCCCCCAAATCCCAACACCTGGGATCCCCCAAATCCCAAACACCTGGGATCCCAAATCCCAAGCACCTGGGATCCCCCAAATCCCAACACCTGGATCCCCCAAATCCCAAACACCTGGGATCCCCAATCCCAACACCTGGGATCCCCAATCCCAACACCTGGATCCCCCAAATCCCAACACCTGGATCCCCCAAATCCCGAACACCTGGGATCCCCCAAATCCCAACACCTGGGATCCCCCAAATCCCAAACACCTGGGATCCCCAATCCCAACACCTGGATCCCCCAAATCCCGGGTGCCCCCAATCCCGAATTTCCCATTCCCGGATTCTGGGGCACCCCGAGAGCCGGGCCCAGATGGGGGCTGCTGTGCCGCCCTTGCACACTCACTGCACACCCCTTGCACACCCCTTACACAGCCTTTACACAGCCCTTGCACACCCCTTACACAGCCCTCACACACCCCTAACACACCCTTTGCACACCCCTTACACAGCCTTTACACAGCCCTTGCACACCCTTTAAACACCATTTACACACTCTTTGCACACCCCTTATATACCCTTTACACAGCCCTTACACACCCTTTACACACTCACCACACACTCTTTACACCTCCCTTACACTCCCCTATCACACCTGGGCTGTTGTACACTCCTTACACACCCCTTACACATCCATTGCACACTCCTTACACACCCTTCCCACACCTGGGGTATTGCACCGCCCTTGCACACTCCTTACACACTCCCTACAAACCCCTTGCACAATCCCAGCCACCTCTGGGGAGCTGCTCAGCCCTTGCACACGTGTTACACACCCCTTGCACACCAGTGAGCCCCTCTGTGGTGTTGTACGGACACAACCCTTACACAACTCTTGCACAACCCTTGCACAATCGCTGCACACATTTTGCACAAACATTTCACACCCCTCGCACCCCCAGGCACCTCTGGAGCCTTGCACACCCTTTGCACACCCCTTACACACCACTGGGCATCTCTGGGGCGTTGTACAGCCCTTACACACGCCTTACACACCCCTGTGCACCCCTGAGGTGCAATGTATAGATCTTGCACGCCCTTTACACGCCCCTGGGGTGGTGTACAGACCTCACACACCCCTTACACACCCCTTACACTGCTGGGCTGTTGCACACCCCTTACACATCCATTACACGCCCCTTACACTGCTGGGCTGTTGCACACCCCTTACACACCCATTACACGCCCCTCACGCACCTTTTACTTTCCCCATTACACACTCCTGGGCACCCCCGCAGTGTTGTACAGACACACCCGGGGTGTTGCACAGGCCTTACACAATCCCTTACACACCTGGTGTGTTGTACTGCCCTTGCACACACCTTGCACACCCCTGGGCACCCCTGGAGTGTTGTAGAGACACAACCCTTACACACTCTTCTCACAGCCCTTGTACATCCTTTGCACACCCGTTACAGACTCGCTGCACACCCCTTACACACCCGGGGTGTAGTACAGCCCCTACACACCCCTTACACACCCATTACACAACCCTTGCACACCTGGGGTACTGCACCAGGCTTGCACAAGTGTTACGCAAACCTTGTACATCTGGAGTGTTGTAGAGCCCTTTCACACCCTTTACACACCCCTTACACACTCCTGGGGTGTGGTACACACCTTACACACCCCTAACACCCCTGGGGTGTTGTGCAGCCCTTACACAGCCCTTACACGCCTCTCGCAAACTCCTCTCACAACTCACACACCTGGGGAGTTGTACACCCATTTCACAGCCTTTACACACTCCTGGGGTGTTGTACACACCTTACACACCCCTAACACAGCCCTTACACACCCGTTATACACCTGGGGTGTCATACAGCTGCTACACACCCCTTACACACCCCTTACACACCCCTTACACCCCTGGGGTGCTGTACAGTCTTTACACACCCCTGGAGTGTTGTACACACCTTACACACCTGTTACACAACTGGGGCATTGTATAGCCCTTACACAACACATACACAGCCCTTACACACCCCTTACAAACTCCTTACACACCTAGGGTGTTGTGCAGCCTTTTCACACCCCTGGGCATCCCTGGAGTGTTGTACACACCTTACACACCCCTTACACACCCAGGGTATTGTACAGCCCTTACACACCCCTTACACACCTCTGGGCTGCCCCCTGGAGTGTTGTACACACCTCACACACCCCTCACACACTCCCTTACACACCTGGGGTGTTGTACAGCCCTTTAACAGCACTTACACACCCCTAGGGTGTTGTACACACTTTACACACCCCCTTACACACCCCCTTACACACCCCTTGCACACCTGGGGTATTCTACAGCCCTTACACAGCTGGGGTATTGTGTAGAGCCCTTACACACCCTCTTACACACCACTTACACAGCCCTTACAGACCTGGGGTATGGTACAGCCCTTGCACAGCCCTTACACACCCATTACACAATCCCTTACACACCCCTCACACACCTGGGGCATTGTACAGCCCTTTACACACAGCTGAGCACCCCGGGGGTGTTGCACACCCCTTACACACTCTTTACACACCTCTTACACCCCTGGAGCATTGTACACCCATTACACAGCCCTTACACACCCCTTTCACAGCCCTTACATGCCCCTTGTACACCTGGGGTGTTGTACACCCCTTACACACCCCTTACACAGCCCTTACACATCCCTTGTACGCCTGGGGTACTGTAGAGCCCTTACACACCCCTTACACACCTGGGGTGTTGTACAGCCCTTACACACACCTCACACACCCCTGGGCACACCTGGGGTGTTGCACACCCATTACACAGTCCTTACACAGCCCTTACAGACCAGGGGTATTGTACAGCCCTTACACAGCGCTTACACTCCCCTTAACACCCTTTATACACTCCTTACACACCTGGGTGTTGCACACCCCTTACACGCCCCTGGGGTATTATACACCCATTTCACAGCCCTTGCACACCCCTTGCACACCCTTTACACACCCCTGGGCACCCCTGAGGTATTGTACACCCATTTCACAGCCTTACACACCTGGGGTGTTGTACAGCCCTTACACACTCCTTACACACCTGGGTGTTACACACCCCTTACAACCCCCTGGGGTATTATACACCCATTTCACAGCCCTTACACAGCCTTTACACAATCCCTTACATGCTCCTTACACCCCTGGGGCGTTGTACACCCATTTCAGAGCCCTTACACACCTGGGGTGTTGTACACACCCCTTACACACCCCTTATACACTAGGGGTGTTGTACACACCCATTTACACACCTGGGTTGTTGTGTATAGCACTTATACAACACTTACACACCCCTTACACACCCCTTACACACCCCTTACACCCCTGGGGTATTGTACACCCATTTCACAGCCCTTACACACCTGTGGAGTAGTACAGCCCTTACACACCCCTAGGGTGTTGTACAGCCCTTTCACAGCATTTACACACCTGAGGTGTTGTGTACAGCCCTTATACAAC
The DNA here is from genome assembly GCF_028551555.1 of Melozone crissalis. Taxonomy (NCBI): domain Eukaryota; kingdom Metazoa; phylum Chordata; class Aves; order Passeriformes; family Passerellidae; genus Melozone; species Melozone crissalis. The sequence goes on along the minus strand of NW_026536336.1, from coordinate 23,604 downwards.
ACTTACACAGCCCTCACACCCATGGGACATTGTACACCATTTCACAGCCCTTACACACCCCTTATACAGCCCTTACACACCCCTTACACACATGGGGTGTTGTGTACAGCCCTTATACACACTTATACACCCTTACACGCCGCTCACACCCCTGGGGGTGCTGTACAGCCCTTTCACAGCACTTACACACCCCTTACACACCTGGGGTGTTGTGTATAGCCCTTATACAACACTTACACACGCCTTACACGCCCCTCACACCCCTGGGGCATTGTACACCCATTTCACAGCCCTTACACACCCCTCACACAGCCCTTACACCCCTGGGGGTCTTGTTACACCCCTCACACACCCATTACACCTGCCTTACACCCCACTTACACACCCCTTGTACACCTGGGGTATTCTACAGCCCTTACACAGCTGGGGTATTGTGTAGAGCCCTTACACACCCCTTACACACCCCTTACGCAATCCCTTACACACCCCTTACAGACCTGGGACATGGTACAGCCCTTGCACAGCCCTTGCACAGCCCTTACACACCCCTGGGCATTTCTGGGGTGTTGTACACACCTTAAACACTCCTCACACACCTGGGGCATTGTACAGCCCTTTACACACAGCTGGGCACCCGGGGGTGTTGTACACCCCTTACACACCCCTGGGGCATTGCACACCCATTTCACTGCCCTTACACGCCCCTTACACACCCCTCACACCCCTGGGGCATTGCACACCCATTTCACTGCCCTTACACGCGCCTTACACACCCCTCACACCCCTGGGGCATTGCACACCCATTACACTGCGCTTACACGCCCCTTTCACACCCCTGGGGCATTGCACACCCATTTCACTGCCCTTACACACCCCTTACACACCCCTAGGGCATTGCACACCCATTTCACTGCCCTTACACGCCCCTTACACACCCCTGGGGCATTGCACACCCATTTCACTGCCCTTACACGCCCCTTACACGCCCCTCACACCCCTGGGGTGCCGCCCACCCCCCTCCCGCCCCCCTCCCCCCGTCCCCGCCCCCCTCACCGTGGCAGCCCGGGGGCAGCAGCCCCAGCAGCAGCACCGGGACCAGAACCGGGACCAGAACCGGGACCAGAACCGGGAACGGGAACGGAACCGGAATCGGAACCGGGGCCGGGGGCGGGGCAGGGGCGCGCCATGGCGGGGGAGGGGCGCGGGGACCCCCCAACCTCAGCGGGGGGATCCGAGCTGGGGAGAGAAAAACGGGACAGGGGGGAATTAATGAAGGGGGAATTCATTAATGGGGGGGCAATTAATGGGGGGAGGAGGGCCGGGGGATTAATGGGGGTAATTAATCGGTGGGGGAGTTAATTAATGGGGGAATTAATGAAGGGGGAGTTATAAATGGGGGGAATTAACAGGGGGATCTATTAATGGGGGGGAAATTAATGGGGGAGGACCCGGGGAATCAATGGGGGTAATTAATGAGGGTGGAGTTAATTAATGGGGGGGAATTGATTAATGGGGGGGAATTAATGCGGGGGAATTAATTAACGGGGAAGTAATGAGGGGGGAAATAATGACTGGTTAAAATAATGTGAGGGTAATTATTGAGTGGGGAAATAACGGGAGTGAATTAACAAGGGGTTAAATGAATGTGGGGGTAATTAATGAGGGGGGAATTAATGAGAGGTTAAATAATTTGGGGGTAATTATTGAGGGGAGTAAGAAATGGGGTGAATTAAAAAGGGGTTAAATTAACGGGGGGGGGAATTATTGCGGGGGCTTAAATAAATTGGGGGGTGAATTAATGAGGGGGTGAAATTATTGAGGGGGTGAATTAATGAGGGGGTGAATTAATTGGGGGGCAATCAATTAATGGGGGTAACTAATGAGGGGTTAAATTATTTTGGGGGTAATTATTGATGGGGATAAGCAATGGGGTGAATTAATAAAGGGTTAAATTATTGGGGGGTCATTTATGCGGGGGTGAATTAATGAGGGGGCCTGAACTAATGGGGGGTGGTTCAATTAATGAGGGGGGTTAAATTAATTGTGGGGTAAATTAATGAGGGGGTTAAATAAATTGGGGGGTGAATTAATGAGGGGGGTGAAATTATTGAGGGGATGAATTAATGAGGGGCTGAATAAATGGGGGGGAATTAATGTGGACGTGAATTAATGAGGGAGGGAATTAAGAGGGGGTGAGTTAATGAGGGGGGAGGGGGCACGGCGCTGTCCGGACCCCTCCCTCATCTGTGCCCCCCCCGAATTGAGGGGATCCGAGCCCCCCCCTCAAATTCCGTCCCCCCCCCAGCACCGACCCCCGCCCCCCTCCGGGTGCCCGCCCATCCCCCCCATCCTGGTGGGGTCCAGCCCCCCCCAATCCGGGGGGGCCCTGACGTTCTGTCCCCCCCTCCCTCCCTCCCCGGACCATCTGCTCCCCCCAAATCCCGCCGGGATCGGAGCCCCCCCCCGGCCCAATCCGTGGCTGCCCCGGGGGGATCAGAGCCGATTATCGATTATCGATTATCGATCATCCGCCCCCGCCCCCCCCCCGGGACCCCCTCGGCCCCCCCTCACCCCGCGCAGGGGCCGATGCGGCCGCGGTGCATTGTGGGAAGCTCAGCCCCGGGTTGCCAGGGGCGACGGCGCCGCGGTGCATTGTGGGAGAATCCCCCCATCACACCCCCCCCCCACCCAGAATGATGGGGGGGGCGCAGCGCCATCCCAGAATGCTCCGCGGGCGACATCGGCCGCCCCCCCCCAACCCCCCCCCAATTCCACCCCCCCCCTTGGGGAAACTGAGGCGGGGGGCGACCCCCCCCCATCCCCCCCCCCCCAAAATACCTGGGGGGTCCCCACCCCCCCTCCCTCCCCGCCTCAGTTCCCTCGGGGGGGGGGGGGGAACAAACCGCGTCCCCCCCCAGAAGGGTCCCAAATGAGGGGGGGTCGGGAGGGGCCGCACCCCCCTTTTCAGCGCCCACCCCCCTCAATTTCCGGACCCCGCCCTGTTCCCCACCCCCCCCCTTTATCCCCGGCCCCCGCCCTGCTCCCCCCCCTCCCAAATGTCACCCCCGGCCCCCCGGGACAGCGCTCACCCCCCCCCCCCCCCCCCCCGTTTTCCCAGCCCCCCCTTCTTTTCACGGCCCCCTCCCCCGCGCCTCGGGACCCCCAAGTTCCCACGACCCCCCCCCCCATTTTCGCGGGACCCACCCAGATTTACGCGATCCCCCCCCCCATTCAATCCCCCCCATTCCGACCCCCCCATTTTACCGACGCCCCTTTCTCACCCCCCTCCCCATTTCCCAGCGCCCCCCCGGCCCCTCCGCACCTGCGGGGCGGCTCCCCCCGGCCCCTCCATCCCCCCCCGCCCCGGGGGCCGCTCCCCCAGACCCAAACGGCGCCCCCAGACCACCCCAGACCCCCCCGGACCCCCCCCGAAACCCCCCCCGTACCTGCGGGTTCAGCTCCATGCGGCGATCGCGGCGCGACCCCCCCGCACCGCCCCGCGCCCGCGGGCTCCCCCCAACGGCGGCCGCCGGAACTGCGGGACCCCCGCCCGCCCCTCCCGGCCCGGCAGCGCCGCCCGCGGCCGCCGCCGGAACTGCAGAGACCCCTCCCCCACCCAGCACTGCCGCCTGCGGCCGCCGCCGGAACTGCAGAGACCCCTCCCAATCAGAGCGCCCCTCCTGGTCACCGCCGGAACTGCAGAGACCCCTCCCCCACCCAGCACTGCCCCCTGCGGCCGCCGCCGGAACTGCACTGACCCCTCCCCATCCCCCACCCCGACAGCGCCGCCCGCGGCCAGCGCTGGAACTGCAGCGACCCCTCCCCATCCCCCACCCCATCCATTACTGCCCCCTCCTGGTCACCACTGGGACTGCAGCGACCCCTCCCTATCCCCCACGCCATCCATCACCCATGCCCCATCTATGCCCCCACCCCACCACCACCCCCTCCCAATCACCGCCGGAACTGCAGGGACCCTTCCTCAAACCCCACCTACCCCCACCCCAACACTGCCCTCTCCTGGTCACCGCCGGAACTGCAGCGACCTCTCCCCTACCCAGCACTGCCCCCTGCGGCCACCACTGGGACTGCAGCGACCCCTCGTCAACCCCCACCCACTCCCACCCAGGCACCGCCCCCTCCTGGACACAGCCCGAACTGCAGCGACCACTCCCCATCCCGGAATCCATTCATCGCTGCCCCCTCCCAGTCACCGCCAGGACTGCAGGGACCCTCCCCATTCCCCACCCCTCCCCCATCTATGCCCCACCCCAGCACTGCCCCCTCTCAGTCATGACTGGGCCTGCAGCGACCCCTCCCCATGCCGCACCCTGAGAGCGCCCCCCGCGGGCACCACCAGAACTGCAGTGACCCCTCCCCCACTCTGCAGCACCCCCTGCGGCCACCACTGGGACTTCAGTGACCCCTCACCATCCCTGAATCCATTCATCACTGGCCCCCCCGGTCACTGCTGGACTGTAGGGACCCCCCCCCATCCCCCACCCATCCCCCACACCATCCCCCACCCATCCCCCACTCTGCCAGCATCACCCACGGCTGCTGCCGGAACTGCAGGGAGCCATGCGGATCCCCTACTAATGCCCCACCCCAGCAGCGCCGCCTCCTGGTCACGGCTGGAACTGCAGCCACCCCTCCCCATCCCCACCCATCCCCACCCATCCCCCACCCATCCCCACCCATCCCCACCCATCCCCCACCCATCCCCACCCCATCCATCACTGCCCCCACCTAGTCACGGCCGGAACTGCAGGGACCTCTCCCCATCGATGCCCCACCCCAGCACCGCCCCCTCCTGGTCACCTCCAGGACTGCAGCGACCCCTCCCCCACCCTGCGACTGCCACTGTCCCCTCGTGGTCACCGCCCCTCCCCCTCCCTGCCCCGCCCCCTCCCCCCAGGGTCACGGCCGGGACTGTGGGAACCCCTCCCCCCATCCCATATCCCGCTACCGCCCCCCGCGGCCACTGCAGGGATTGCAGCACTGAGGGGCATTAATGAATGGGTGTTAATGAGGGGCGTTAACGTGGGGGTGTTACTGAGATGTGTTAATGAATGGGTGTTAATGAGGGGGCACTAATGAGGGCCGTTAATGAGGGGGCGGTAATGAGAAGTGTTATTGAGGGAACGTTAATAAGGAGCATTAATGAGGAGCATTAATGAGGGGTGGTAATGAGGGTCATTAATGAGGGGCGTTAATAGGGGTGTTAATGAGGGGTGTTAATGAGGGGCGGTAATGAGTAGTGTTACTGATGGGTGTTAATGAGGGGCATTAATGAGGGACAGTAATGAGGGGGTGGTAATGAGGGGTATTAATGAGGGGTAGTAATAAGGAGAATTAATGAGGAGCATTAATGAGAAACATTAATGAGGGGCGTTAACGAAAAGGTGTTAATGAGGGGTGGTGATGTGCGGTATTAATGAGGGGCATTATGACAGGCATTAACGAGGGGGCATTAATGAGGGCCATTAATGAGGGGTGTTAATGAGGGCAGGGCAAGCTAATGCGGTAAATGGGCTTGATAAGGGAGGAGCGTTAATGAGCAGAGCTGCTAATTAGGGGCGTTAATGAAGATGGGCGGGGCAGGAGTGAGCCAGAGCTTCAATGATTGGGGAGTTAATGAGGGAGGGTGCTAATAAGGGGCGTTAATGAAGGAGGTGTCAGTGGGGTGAGCTTTAGGGAGGAGTCCTAATAAGGGGGAGCATTAATGGAAATGTTAATGAAGAAGCATTAATGACAAAGGTTAATGAGCTGGGGTTTATGATGTGAGGCTCTTTAAGTCAATTAACAGGCAGGCCCGTCCCAGCTAATGAGTAATTAAGAGCAGCACGAGCCCTGCTAATCGCCATCATCAGCCATATATTAGCATATGCTAATGAGCTGGGGTAATTAAACTGGAGCTTGTTAATTGTGCAGGGATAGGAAAGGAAGGTGCATTAATTGACACGGAGGACAGAGTAGTGTTTATTGGGGGCCTCATTAGTTTAATTAAGAGGTTAATAAATGAGCCCTCGTGCAGGGCACGAGGCTGAGAGTGGAAGCCACGCCCTTGACCTGCGCAGCCCCGCCCCTCCCCTGTCAATCACAGGTGCCCCGCCCCTCTGAACAAGCCCCGCCCCTCCCCTGTCCATCACGGATGTCCCGCCCCTCCGAACAAACCCCGCCCATGACATGTCAATCCGGCTAGGCCCCGCCCCCTGCCCGAGGCCCCGCCCCTCGCCGGGCTCGAGTTTAATGAACGGGGCAGGGCCGGGGCGATCTCCGGACTGACGGCAGCGCCGACCAATGAGGAGCAGAAGGAGTGGGAATCGGGGGCGCTCTGGCCAATGGGACGCCGGTGGGTGGGACTCGGGGGCGGGCTGGCCAATAGGACGCCGGTGGGTGGGACCGGGGGCGCGCTGGCCAATGGGAAGCGAGGGCCGGGTGGCGCAGCCAATGAGGGGCGGGAGCGGGAGGCGGGCGCGGTCCACGGGAGAGCCGGGCCCGTGAGGGGGAAGGCGGAGGGAGCGGGAGAGAGGTGAGGGAGTACCGGGATGTCGCGATAGAGAACGCGATGGACAACGGGATATCAGGATAGAGACCGGGATACACAGCGCCATGCACTCCGGAATATCGGGACAGGCACCGGGATAGATACTGGGATAGGCACCGGGATAGACAGCGGGATATCGGGAGCGCGGGTACCGGCGAAAGCCGGAGAGCACAACTCCCGGATATCGGGACATCGGGGTAGCGGAGTGCAGGGAACAAGGCTGGAGAGGGTCAGCGGGACACCGGGGCACCGGAGGAGCCGGAGAGCGGTGAGCGGAGGGAGCGAGACCGGGGTTCGGCAGGAAAACAGAGCGGGAGGGGGAGACCGGGGCCAGCGGGGGAGAGAGCGGAGGGACCGAGGGCCACCGAGGGGCAGAAAGAGCGGTGAGCGGTGGGAGAGGGACCGGGGGGCGGCAGGAAAATAGAGGGGGAGAGAAAGACCGGGTACAGCGGGGAAGAGACCGGCGGAGACCAAGGGGCGCCGGGAGGCAGAGAGAGCGGTGAGCGGTGGGAGCGGGCCCGGGGGCTCCGGAGGCACCGGCACCGGGGGTCCCGTGCCCCGCTGGGCGAACCGGGGGGCGCTGGGCAGCGGGGCGGTGGGCAGGGTCTAGGGGTCCCTTCACCCCCCCAGGGGGCGGGGCCAGGGAAGGGAGCGGGCGTTGCCATGGCACTGGTTGGGGGCGTGGCCTTTGGAGGGGGCGTGGCATGGTTGAGTAATATGAAATAAGGGGCGTGTCCCGTTAGTGGGCGTGGCCCCTGAATGGGCGCAGCGCTGGCGTTGCCATAGCGACAGAGGGCGCGCGGGGTTGCCATGGGATCGGGCACGGCCCCGAGAAGGGGGCGTGGTCAGTTGCCATGGTGATGGGGCGCGACTGAATAAAGGGGCGGTGCCAACGAGCTGTTGTCATGGTGGTGTGGGCGTGGTTTGAGAAAAGGGGCGTGGCCCGGCGGGGCGTGGTCCCGGGGGAGGGGGGAAGGGGGGGCGCTCCCCGTGCCCCCGGGATGGATTTTGGGCGGGCCGGGGGCGTGGCCGGGCCAGGCCCCGCCCTCCCCCATTCCCGGGGGTTCGGGGACAAAGCCGGGGGGCACGGGCGGGTACCGGGACTGCGGGGGGGACCCTCGGGGACAGCGATGTGCCCCGGGGGGCCCGGCTGGGGCTGGGACCCCCCGTTCCAGCTGTGGGCGCAGGCGCTGCTCTGGGCGCTGCTTTTGGGGCGCCTCCTCCGCTACGGGGGGGGGCCAAGCCCGGGGGAAGCCCCCGCGGGACCAGCCCGGCCCGGGGGCGCCCCAAAACCGGGGAGGGACCCCCAGGAGTGAGCCCTGATTGGGGGGGACACAAGGACACCCCCAAGGTCCCTCCTTGTCCCCCCGAGTCCCTTTTGGGGTCCCTGAGCTGGGGGGGGGGGGGGGGGGTTGCTCCTCAGTTTCCCCGATCCGACTGGGCCGTACCGGGAGCCCCGGGGCCAGCGGCCGGCGGCAGCTCCGGACACGGTGAGGGGCGCCCGGGGGATGTGGGGTGGCCTCGGGCCCTTTCGGGGTCCCCCCTGTCCCCTCCCGTTCCTCGGGGTCCCTCGGGGGGTTCCCAGTCTGCTTTTGGGGGGGGTCTGTGTTTTGGGGTGTCCCACGTCCCTTTGGGGGGTCTCCTGTCCCTTTCGAGTGTCCCTGTCCCCTTTTGGGGTGTCCCCTGTCCATTTGGGGGATCCCCTGTCCATTTGGAGGATCCTCCGTCCCCTTTAAGATGTTCCCTGTGGTCTTTGGGATGTCCCTTGTCCCCTTTCAGGTGTCCCTGTTCCTTTGGGGTGTCCCCTGTCCCATTTTGGGGTATCCCTTGTCCCTTTTGAGGTGTCCCCTGTTCATTTGAGGTGTCCCCTGTCCCCTCTGGGGTGTCCCCTGTTCCTTTTGTGATGTCCCCTGTCCCCTTTAAGGTGTCCCCTGTCCCTTGGGGACACTCCCACGTCCCCCTGTCCCCTCGATGTCCCCAAGGACCCCGCCCTGGCGCTGTCCCTGTCCCCTCCCGGTGGTTTTGGGGTCCCCCTGGTGGTTTTGGGGTCCCCACAGTCCCCAAAGCGGGGCCCCACAGTCCCCCGGGGGCACGGGGTCACTCAGCTGGGGACAGGGGATGGAGGGACACGGGGACAGGGGGACAGGGACAGGGACACGGGGGCAGGGACACAGAGACAGGGACATGGGGACAGGGGGGACAGGGACAGGGACATGAGGACGGGGCAGGGACACAGGGACAGGGGGACAGGGATGGGGGACACGGGGACAGAAGGGACAGTGGGGACAGGGGGACACAGGGACAGTGGGGACGGAGGGGACACTTTGCCATGAGGGCGCTGGACAGGCAGAAGGTGACACAGGGGGACACATGGGGACATCAGAGACACGGGACGGGACACAGGAGGGGACATCAGGGACACACAGGGGGACATGGGGGGACGGAGGAGGGGACTGGGAATGCAGGGCTGGGAGGGGACACTGGTGACAGCGGGTCTGGGGACATTGGTGTCCCCAGGGTGTCCCCAAGGTGTCCCCAGCAGGGGGGACAAGTGTTGGTGTCCTTGGCCTCGAGGGGACGCTGCTGTCCCCAGCGCGGGGGGCTCAGGTGGCACCTCAATGTCCCCAGCACAGGGAGGGGACCGGGATGTCCCCAGGATGGTGGCAGTGTCCCCAGGTGTGACAATATCCCTGTCCACACGTGTCACAGGTGTCACACAGGTGTCACATATGCGGCACACAGGTGTCCCCCAGGTGTTCCCAGGTGTCCCCAGGTGTCACATAAGTGTCCCCCAGGTGTCCCCAGGTGTCCCCCAGGTGTCCCCAGGTGTCACACAGGTGTCCCCCGGGTGTCCCCAGGTGTCATACAGGTGTCCCAGGTGTCATGCAGGTGTTCTGTCCTCAGGTGTCGTCAGGTGTCCCCAGGTGTCCCCAGGTGTCCCCAAGTGTCACACAAGTGTCCCCATTGTCCCCAGAGCCTCTGGTGGCCCTTCAAGGTGGGTCCCCATTGTCCCCATTGTCCCCATTGTCCCCAGGTGTCCCAGGTGTCCCATTGTCCCCAGATGTGCCCAGGTGTCCTCTTTGTCCCCACTGTCCGCAGGTGTCCCCATTGTCCCCATTGTCCCCAGGTGTCCCCAGGTGTCCCCAGGTGTCCCCACTGTCCCCATTGTCCCCATTGTCCCCAGGTGTCCCCATTGTCCCCAGGGGTCCCCAGGTGTCCCCAGGCCCATCCCTGTCCCCCCAGTGTCACCCCCCCCCCACCCCGGGCCTGTCCCCAAAGTGTCCCTTGTCCCTCTGGGTGTCCCCAAAGTGTCCCCTGCCCGCCCCGGGGGTCCCTGAGGTGTCCTGGGGTTCCTTGGGGACTCTTGGGGGTTCCCAGGGGGATTTTGGGGTCCCTGAGGGGTTTTTGGGTCCCTGAGGGGTTTTGGGGTCTCTGGGGTTTTTTGGGGGGTTCCCAGGGGGGATTTGGGGAGGTTTTGGGGCATTTTGAGGATTTTTCTGCCCCCCCAGATCGTGCTGAGCTTCGAGAACCTGCCAGGACCTGACCCCAGCGCCCCGAAATGCACAGCTGGACCCCAAAACTGCACAGCTGGACCCCAAAATGTACAGCTGGACCCCAAAATGCACAGCTGGACCCTAAAATGTGCACCTGGACACCAAAATGAACAGCTGGACCCCAGAATGTGCACCTGTACCCCAAAATGAACAGCTGGACCCCAAAACTGCACAGCTGGACCCCAAACTGCACAGCTGGACCCCAAAATGAACAGCTGGACTCCAAAATCCTATGAAGCACTCCATAAAGTCTGAACCCCAAAATCTGGAGATACCCAAAGTGCACCTGAACCCCAGGGGGGTTTGGGGGGTCCCGGGGCTGGGACCCCCCGTGTTTGGGGTTTTGGGGTGTCCCTGGATGGTGACCCCTCATTTTTGGGGTTCTCCCAGGGCTGTCACCCCCTGTTTTAGGGGTTTTGGGGTTCCCAGAGCTGTGACCCCCTCATTTTTGGGGTTTTGGGGTGTCCCTGGGTGGTGTTTGGGGTGTCCCAGGGTGGTGACCCCGTTTTTGGGGTTTTGGGGTGTCCCAGGGCAGTGACTCCTCTGTTTTAACCCCCCCCAGATGGAAGCCCCCCCCCCCTTTCTCCCCAAATGGGGGTCCCCAAAACCAGGGAGGGTCCCCAAAACCCCCTGAGAGGCCCCCAACCCCCCCAGGGCTTCATTGTAAACGAGTTTGGGACAAATCAATAAAGTTTGGGGGGAAAATCGGGTTTGGAAATTTTGGGGTGCTCCCAAAATGGGGGTCCCATGGGTCTGGGAGGGACCCCGCGGATTTGGGGTGTCCTTGACTTTGGGGGGCCCTGGAATTGGGGTGACCCGTGGGTTTGGGGGTGACCCCATGGGTTTGGGGGGTCTCCATGGGTTTGGGGTGATCCCAATAGGTTTGGGGTGACCCTGTGGATTTGGGGTGACTTTGTGGGTTTGGGGGTGACCCCAATGGATTTCGGGGGGCTCCATGAGTTTGGAGTGATCTCATGAGTTTGGGGGTGACACCATGGTTTTGGGGGGGAGCCCATGGGTTTGGGGTGACCTTGTGGGTTTGGGGGGGTGACCCCATTGGTTTGGGGGGGCTCCATGGGTTTGGGGTGACCCTATGGCTTTGGGGTATCCATGACTTTGGGGGGCCCTGGAATTGGGCTGACTTGTGGGTTTGGGGGGGGGCTCCATGGGTTTGGGGGGGACCCCATGGGATCGGGGTGACCCCATGGGTTTGTGGGGGCTCCATGGGTTTGGGGTGAGCCCATGGGATCAGGGTGACCTCATGGGTTTGGGGTGACCCCACTGGTTTTGGGTGGCCTCATTGATTTGGGGTGACCCCATGGGTTTGGGGGGAGCTCCATGGGTTCCGGGGTCCTTGCAATTGGGGGTCCCCATTTTCGGGGCCCGGGGATCCCAGCGGTGGGCGTGTCCTCCAGCAATGGGCGGGGCCTCCCCGGAAGGGGCGTGGCCTTTCCCTACCTGGGCGTATCTTAAACTGATGGGCGCGGCTTAATGCCAGAGGGGGCGGGGCTCTGGACATGGGCGGTATTTCCCCTGAGGTGGGCGTGGCCTAGCTGTGATGGGCGTGGCTTGAGTGCCGTTGTGGGCGTGGTTTTCCGGGGGCGCGGCCGCTCGGGGCGGCTCCACCCCGAGGCGCGCGCGCGCGGCGGCCGCGGCTCCTCCTCCGAGCGGGCGCGCGCGGGCGGGGCGGGGGCGGAGGAGGAGGAGGAGGAGGAGGCGGAGGAGGAAGGGGGCGCGGGACGGGGGGGCCGGCGGTGCCGCGGGGGGGGGCCATGGCGGTGCCGCCGCCGCCGCCGCCGGGCCCCGAGCAGGCCCCGCGGTACCAGGAGTGGATCCTGGACACGATCGACTCGCTGCGTTCGCGCAAGGCGCGGCCGGACCTGGAGCGCATCTGCCGCATGGTGCGGCGGCGGCACGGCCCCGAGCCCGAGCGCACCCGTGCCGAGCTGGAGAAGCTGATCCAGCAGCGCGCCGTGCTCCGCGTCTCCTACAAGGGCAGCATCTCGTACCGCAACGCCGCCCGCGTGCAGCCGCCCCGCCGCCCGCCACCGCCCGCCCGCCGCCCGCCGCCCGTCAGCCTCCGCGACACCGCGCGGCTGCTCGGCGGCGACGGCCGCCTCACCCGCGGCCGCCTCCAGGGCTCGGCCGCGCCCGGCGGCGGCGGGGGGGGCGGCCGGGGCGGCCCCCGGGGCGGGCGGCGGCGGCGGAGGGGGCGGCGGGGCCCGGCCCGAGCGCACCCGGCTGGGCGCCATCGCCACGGCCCGCGGGGAGCGCGGGAGAGCGGCCGCGGGGAGGGCGCGGAAGGTGAGGAAGGGGCGTGAGGGGAGCGGCGGGAGGCTGAGGGGAGCGGCGGGAGGCTGAGGGGAGCGCGGGGGGCTGAGGGGAGCGCGGGGGGCTAAGGGGGAGCGGGGACCCGCGCATTGTGAGGGGGAGCGCGGGAAGCGGGGGGGAGCCGTGAGGGGCTGGCAGGAATGGGGGTCGTGAGGGGGCACCGGGGGCTGAGGGGACCCCGAGGGGGCATCGGAGGGAGGGGAGCGCTCAGGGACTGAGGGGTGCGGGGGTCGTGAGGGAGCACCGGGGGTTGCTGCTGGTGAGGGGCCGAGGGGAGCCGGGGGCCCTGAGGGACACTGGGGAGGGGCCCGGGGTCGTGAGGGGGAGCGATGAGGGGAAGAGGATGGTCCGGCGACAGGAGATGGTTGGGGGGGACCCTGAGGAAAGGGCCGGGGGTCTCGGGGGGCTGAGAGGAGCGGGGGGCCCGGGGGTCCTGAGGAGGCACCGAGCACTGAGAGGAACGGGGGGCACGGGAAAGGTTCGGGGGTCGCGAGGAAGCACTCGGGAGGCCTGAGGGGATCCTGAGGGTGTGAGGGGAGCACGGGAAAGGGGGGTGGACATGGGGGGCCCGGGGGTCGTGAGGAGGGAAGAGGGGGCTCTGTGAGTGGGGGACCCTGAGGGGACACTGGGGAAGGGGCCGTGAGGAGTTTGAGGGGGAGCCGGGAGGGCTGAGGGGGCCCTGAGGGCATGGAGGGGACTGGGGGGCTCTGGGGGGGTGACCCTAAGGGGGCCAGGGGGCTCTGGGGGACTGGGGACAGGAGGGCTGAGGGGACAGGGGTGGTGAGAGGGCACTGGGGACCCCTGAAGGGTTGGTGGGGACAGAGGGGGGACACAAGGTGGAGGGGACGCAGGAGACAGAGAAAGGGACTTGGGGAGGGAGCCTGGGGGGATTTAGGGGTCCCCTGAGGGAACTGGGCAGCTGAGGGGAGCTGGAGGCATCTCCTGAGGGGACTTGGGGGACTGAGGGGGTTGGGGATACCCTTTAGGGGACCTCGTAGGGAACAGCAGAGATCTCAAGGGGATGTTGGGGACCCCCAAGAGGACTTGGGGGACAGGGACAGGGGGATTTAGGGGACCTGAAGGGGTTTTGGGGTCACCAAGAGCCAGGACTGGATGAGGGTGGGGGTCTGTGGGGTCTGTGGATTTTGGTGTCAGGGCTGTACATTTTTTGGGGGGCTGTAGATTTTCGGGGGGGGGGGTCTCAGCTCCTGGGGTTCCCTTTGGGGCGATGCTCACGGTTTTGGGGACCCCCAGCCCCCCTGCAGCAGCAGCGAGGCCTCGGCGCGGGAGGAGGAAGAGGAGGAGGAGGAGGATGAGGACGAAGAGGACGAGGACGGGACGGGCTCGGAGGCCTCGGAGGACGCGGGGGCCGCCCCGGCAGCTGAACGGGGAGGGCCGGGGGGGGCCCCCCCTGCGCCCCCCGGGGCAGCCGCCCCCCGAGCGCCCCCCCCCAGGCCAAGGCCTGCGCCCCGGGGGAGGGCGGCTGCCAGCACATGGCCCCCCTGAAAAAGGAGGGGGCCTTCGGGCAGCCCGACAGAGCAGGTGCTGGGGGGCACGGGGGTCTGGGGGGCTTGGGGGGCGATGGGGGTAGGGGGGTTTAAGTTTGGGGGTGCTGAGGGCAGGTTTGGGGGTGATGGGGGCAGTTTGGGGGCAATGGTAGTTTAATTTTGGGGGTGCTAGGGGGAAAGTTTGGGGATTTGGGGGTGATGGGGGTAGGGGGGTTTAAGTTAGGGGTGCTAAGGGCAGGTTTGGGGGTGATGGGGGCAGTTTGGGGGCAATGGGGCTGTTTGGGGATAGGGGGGTTTAAGTTTTGGGGGTACTGAGGGCAGGTTTGGGGGCAATGGGGGCAGGTTTGGGGGTGCTGAGGGCAGGTTTGGGGCAGTTTGGGGGTACAGGTGTGTAAGTTTGGGGGTGCTGGGGGCAGTTTGGGGGCAATGGGAGGGCAGTTTGGGGGTGATGAGTGTGTAAGTTTGGGAGTGCTGGGGGCAGTTTAGGGGTTATTGAAGGCAAATTTGGGGGTGATGGGGGCAGTTTGGTGGTAGGGGGGGTTAAGTTTGGGGATGCTGAGGGCAGTTTTGGGGGTGATGGGCAGTTTGGGGGTAGGGGTGTGTAAGTTTTGGGGGTATTGAGGGCACGTTTGGGGGCGATGGGGGGCAGTTTGGGGGTGCTGAGGGCAGGTTTGGGGTGCTGGGGGGCAGTTTAGAGGGTATTGAAAGCAAATTTGTGGGTGATGGGGGCAGTTTGGGGGTGATGGGGTTTAAGTTAGGGGTGCTGAGGGCAGGTTTGGGGGGGATGGGGGCAGTTTGGGAGCAATGGTAGTTTAAGTTTGGGGGTGCTAGGGGAAAGTTTGGGGGTGATGGGGGTAGGGGGGTGTAAGATTGGGGGTGCTGGGGGCAGTTTTGGGGGGTGCTGGGGGCAGGTATGGGGGTGATGGGGCAGTTTGGGAGTAAGGGGGTTTAAGTTTGGGGGTCCTGAGAGCACATTTGGGGGCGATGGGGGCAGTTTGGGGGTGCTGAGGGCAGGTTTGGGGGTACGTGTGTGTCAGTTTGGGGTGCTGGGGGCAGTTTGGGGTTGCTGGGGGCAGGTTTGGGGCAGTTTGGGGGTACGGGTGTGTCAGTTTGGGGGTGCTGAGGGCAGGTTTGGGGCAGTTTGGGGGTACAGGTGTGTCAGTTTGGGGTGCTGGGGGCAGGTTTGGGGGTGATGGGGTAGTTTGGGGGTACAGGTGTGTCAGTTTGGGGGTGCTGGGGGCAGTTTGGGGGTACGGGTGTGTCAGCTTGGGGTGCTGGGGGCAGTTTGGGGGTACGGGTGTGTCAGTTTGGGGGTGCTGAGGGCAGGTTTGGGGCAGTTTGGGGGTACGGGTGTGTCAGCTTGGGGTGCTGGGGCAGTTTGGGGGTACGGGTGTGTCAGTTTGGGGGTGCTGAGGGCAGGTTTGGGGCAGTTTGGGGGTACGGGTGTGTCAGCTTGGGGTGCTGGGGGCAGTTTGGGGGTATGGGTGTGTCAGTTTGGGGGTGCTGAGGGCAGGTTTGGGGCAGTTTGGGGGTACGGGTGTGTCAGTTTGGGGGTGCTGAGGGCAGGTTTGGGGCAGTTTGGGGGTACAGGTGTGTCAGTTTGGGGTGCTGGGGGCAGTTCAGGCACGGGGTCACTCTGGGCTGTGGGGTCAGGGCAGAGGGTGGGTGGGCGGGCAGTGCTGGGGTCACTCTGGGGTCTCTCTGGGGCTCACTCAGTGCTGGGGTCACTGGGGTCCCTCTGGCTGTCCCTTGGTGACCGTTGGTGTCCCTTGGTGACCGTTGGTGTCCCCACAGTGTCCCCAGCGCTGGCCGGGGGCCGAGCCCTCGGTGCCGCTGTCCCCGGGCCGGCCGGGCCCCCAGGCTGCCGAGGGAGCCCCGTTCAGCTGCACGTGAGTCAGGAACTGTGTGCTTTGTGTCACCTGTGTCACCTGTGTGCCACCCAGTGTCCCCTCTGTGTCACCTGTGTGCCACCCAGTGTCCCTTGTGTCCCTCGGTGTCACTGCGTGCCACCCAGTGTCCCTTGTGTCCCTTGGTGTCACTGTGTGCCACCCAGTGTCCCTTGTGTCACCTGTGTCACCTGAGTGCCACCCAGTGTCCCTCTGTGTCACCTGTGTCACTGTGTGCCACCCAGTGTCCCTTGTGTCCCTCTGTGTCACTGTGTGCCACCCAGTGTCCCTTGTGTCACCTGTGTCACTGTGTGCCACCCAGTGTCCCTTGTGTCCCTCGGTGTCACTTTGTGCCACCCAGTGTCCCTCTGTGTCACTTGTGTCACTGTGTGCCACCCAGTGTCCTTTGTGTCCCTCTGTGTCACCCATGTGCCACCCAGTGTCCCTCTGTGTCCCCCCAGGTGCCCCATGTCCCCCCCAGTGTCCCTCTGTGTCCCTACCCAGTGTCCTGCTGTCCCCATGTCCCCCTGGATGTCCCTGTCACCATGTCCCTGTGTCACCCCCCTGTTGCTGTGACCCTGTCCCCACAGTGTCCCCTGTCCCAGTGACCGTGTCCTGGTGTCCCCCCTGCCCGTCCCAGTGACTGTGTCCCCATCACGGTGACCGTGTCTGTGTGTCCCCATGGTGTCCCCATGTCCCAGTGACCGTGTCTGTGCGTCCCCATGGTGTCCCCATCACGGTGACCGTGTCTGTGTGTCCCTGTGGCGCTGTCCCTATGTCCCAGTGACCGTGTCTGTCTCCATGGTGTCCCTATGATAACTGTCCCTGTGTCCCGGTGGCCATGTCCCCATGGTGTCCCCACAGTGTCCCCACCATGTCCCCATCCCGATGACTGTGTCTGGGTGTCCCCACAGTGTCCCCACCGTGTCCCCATCCCGGTGACTGTATCTGGGTGTCCCCCCCGCATGTCCCCATGACACTGTCCCTGTGTCCCAGTGACCATGTCCCCACAGTGTCCCCATCATGGTGACCATGTCTGTGTGTCCCTGTGATGCTGTCCCCACGCTGTCCCAGTGTCCATGTCTGTATGTCCCCACGCTGTCCCCTGACGCTGTCTCCATGTCTGTGTGTCCCCACGTTGTCCCCACTGTCCCCTGTCGCTGTCCCAGTGTCCATGTCTGTGTGTCCCCATGCTGTCCCCACGCTGTCCCAGTGTCCATGTCTGTGTGTCCCCACTGTCCCTGACACTGTCTGTCCCTGTGTCCATGTCCATGTGTCCCCAAGCTGTCCCACTGTCCCTGTCCCTGTGTCCATGTCCGTGTGTCCCCACACTGTCCCCACTGTCCCTTGCACTGTCCCTGTCCCGTGACCATGTCCGTGTGTCCCCATGCTGTCCCTGATGCTGTCCCTGTCCCATTGACCGAGTCCATGTGTCTCCGCACTGTCCCTGACACTGTCCCTGTCCCATTGACCATGTCCGTGTTTCCTCAAGCTGTCCCACTGTCCCTGTCCCCATGTCCATGTCCATGTGTCCCCAAGCTGTCCCACTGTCCCAGTCCCATTGACCATGTCTGTGTGTCCCCACACTGTCCCCACTGTCCCTGACGCTGTCCCTGTCCCCGTGACCATGTCCGTGTGTCCCCATGCTGTCCCTGACGCTGTCCCTGTCCCCGTGTCCGTGTGTCCCCACGCTGTCCCCACTGTCCCTGACGCCGTCCCTGTCCCCGTGTCCGTGTGTCCCCACGCTGTCCCCGCTGTCCCTGACGCTGTCCCTGTCCCCAGGCCCGGGCGCAAGGACAAGGCCGTGGACCCGGTGGAGTGGTCGGTGCGGGACGTGGTCGAGTATTTCACCGAGGCCGGCTTCCCCGAGCAGGCCGGGGCCTTCCAGGAGCAGGTGGGGCCACCCTGTCCCCTCTGTCCCCACCCTGTCCCCTCTGTCCCCACAGTGTCCCCTCTGTCCCCACAGTGTCCCCACAGTGTTCCTAGGGCTCCCTCTGTCCCCACAGTGTTCTCACAGTGTCCCCAGGGCCCCCTCTGTCCCCACAGTGTCTCCTCTGTCCCCACCCTGTCCCCTCTGTCCCCACAGTGTCTCCACCCTGTCCCCTCTGTCCCCACAGTGTCCCCAGGGCTCCCTCATCACCACAGTGTCCCCAAGAACGGTCCCCTCCCTCTGTGACCACTCTGCCCCCTCCTGCTGCCCTTGCGGTGTCCCCTCTGTCCCTGGGGCTGTCCCCAAGGTGTCCCCAGTGTGTCCCCTCTGTCCCTGGGGCTGTCCCCACAGTGTCCTCTCTGTCCCTTGGGGTATCCTCTCTGTCCCTGGGGTGTCCCCTGGGGTGTCCCTTCTGTCCCTGGGGTGTCCCCTCTGTCGCTGGCGGTGTCCCCACAGTGTCCCCTGTGTCCTTAGGAGTGTCCCCTGGGGTGTCCCTTCTGTCCCTGGGGTGTCCCCTCTGTCGCTGGCGGTGTCCCCAAACTGTCCCCGATATTTTCCCCATAGGTCCCCACCCCTCCCCATAGGTCCCCATCCACCCCCATTCCCCAGGGTCACCCTGGGTGTCCCCCCTGTCCCTGGGTCCCTGGGGTGTCCCCCCTGTCCCTGGGGTGTCCCTGGGGTGTCCCCCTTGTCCCTGGGGTGTCCCCCTTGTCCCTGGGGTGTCCCTGGGGTGTCCCCCTTGTCCCTGAGATGTCCCCCCTGTCCCTGGGTTGTCCCCAGTCCCCCTGACCTCACCTCCTCCCTGCACCCTCCCAAGTGTCACCCCAGGGTCCATCCCCCTGTCCCCCAGTGTCCCCCCTGTCCATCCCTGGGGTGTCCCTGTGTCCCTGCAGGTGTCCCCAAACCCCATCTCCCCCACAGATCCTCACCCCACCCTCCTCCATTGCCTGGGGCTGCTCCAGCTTCTGTCCCCATGGCTGTCCCCAGTGTCCCCATGGCTGTCCTGTCCCATGGCTGTCCCCATGGCTGTCCCCATGGCTGTCCCTGTGTCCCCATGGCTGTCCCCTATCCCTGTGTCTGTCCCCTGTCCCCGGCTGTCCCCATGTCCCCAGGAGATCGATGGCCAGTCCCTGCTGCTGATGCAGAGGGCCGATGTGCTCACAGGGCTCTGTGTCCCTGGGTGTCCCCTGTCCCTGTGACTGTCCCCGGTGTCGTCCCCAATGTCCCCAGGAGATCGATGGCAAGTCGCTGCTGCTGATGCAGAGGGCCGATGTGCTCACGGGGCCCTGTGTCCCTGTGACTGTCCCCTGTCCCCTGGCTGTCCCCAATGTCCCTCACTGTCCCCAGTCCCTGTGACTGTCCCCATGTCCCCAATGTCCCCATGTCCCCAGGAGATCGATGGCAAGTCCCTGTTGCTGATGCAGAGGGCCGATGTGCTCACGGGGCTCTGTGTCCCTGTGTCCCCATGGCTGTCCCCTATCCCTGTGTCTGTCCCCTGTCCCTGTGACTGTCCCCAGTGTCCCCAGTGTCCCCAATGTCCCCTCACTGTCCCCATGTCCCCAGGAGATCGATGGCAAGTCCCTGCTGCTGATGCAGAGGGCCGATGTGCTCACCGGCCTCTCCATCCGCCTGGGCCCGGCGCTCAAGATCTACGAGTACCACGTGAAGCTGCTGCAGCGCAGCCACTTCCAGGATGAGGAGCCCCCCCCGGAGCCCTTCCCGGCCTGAGAGACCCCCGAGGACACGGGGGGACCCCAGGGGACGCCCCCAAACCGGGGGGGACGCCCCCAAACCCGCGGGGACGCCCCGGGATCCGGGAGGGCTCCTCCTTCCCCCGCTGCTGCACACGGAGACTTTGGGGGGTGGGTGAGGCTCGGGGGGGTCTCACCCCGTTTTTGGGGTCCCCACCTCTCTTTGGGGGCTCCCACATCTATCTGGGGGCTCCCACCTCTCTTTGGGGGGCTCCCATCCCTATTTAGGGGGGTCCCATCCCTATTTAGGGCGGCCTTGGCCTCTCGTTAGGGTCCCACCTCTAATCTGGGGGGGTCCTGCTCTCATTTGAGGGGTCCCACCTTGCTCTGAGGGGGTCTCATCTCTGTTTTGGGGGATCCCACCCCTCTTTGTGGGGTCTCTCTTTTGGGGGGCACCCTTCTTTTGGGGGGGGCTCACCTGTGATTGGGGGGGCTTCTCTTTAGGGGGTCCTTTCTCCTTTGGGGGGGTCCACCCCCTCTTTTGGGGGGCTTCTCCTTGGGGACCCCTCTTTTGGGGAGGTCACTTCTCTTTAGAGGGTCCTCCCTTCTCTTTTGGGGGGGTTCCCCTCTTTTGGGGGGCTTCTCCTCTTTTGGAGGGGTTTCCCTCTTTTGGGGGAAATCCCACACTCTGAAGGGGTCACCCCTCTTTTAGGGGGGGTCACCCCTCTCTTTTGGGGGTCTCCTCTCTTTTGGGGGGGTTACCCCTCTCTTTTGGGGGTCCCCTCTCTCTGGGGCACACTGGGGGTGAGGACACCCCGCTCCTTGTGGGATCACCCCTGTTTTTGGGGGTCCCTCTGGGGGCGGGGTCAGCCCTCATTGAGGGAGCCCCCTTTTTAGGGGATCCCCCTTTTCTCGGGGGGGTTTTTACCGCGGGGGGAGGGGGTTGGGGGGCTCTGCCCGGAGATGTTTTAACCTTCCCCAGCTCCCCCCCCCCCCCAAATTGGGGTGCGGCCCCCCCCAGCCCTTGGCCACGAGGGGGGGGGAGCCCCCCAAACCCCCCCGCAGTCTGTGCCCCCCCCCCCCCTTCCCCGGGCCTGGCTCGTTTTGGGTTTTTTTAAATAAAAACGGAAAAATGAAATAAAATCAACACAAAATCTCGGGGTTTGGGGCTTTTTGGGGGGTACCCCCGTTTCGGGGGTGCTCCCGCGTTTGAGCCCCCCCAAAAGGGGAATGGGGGGGGCATTTAGGGGCTCTCGGGGACCCCCAGTGAGGGGAGGGTGCTGCGCATGCGCGGGTCCTCCCGCCCGCCAGGGGGCGCCATTGGTCCCTCAGCCGCTCCTGTGCTCTATGGCGCCCTTCTCTGCGCATGCGCCCTCAGCAGCCGGAGCCACCACGTCCCCAACGGCGACAGGCAGGGCCCAAAAACCGCGCTCCAAAAACAAGCCGCAAGAACGGCCTCAGCTCCCCTAAACTGCCCCAAACAACCCCCGAACAGCCTCCGCTCCCCTAAAATGTCCTCAAACATTCCCAGAAAACTCTCAGCTCCCCTAAAATGCCCCAGAACAGCCTCAGGCTGCGCTAAAGGAGCAGTAACTGCCGCAAAACCAGCTTAAACTGCCTCAGACGCCGTCACAGCCACAAATGGCCCAATGCTCCCAATGTGCTTCTGGCCGCTCTGAAACATCCTCGGCCTCCCACGGCCCTTCCGACCCACAGGACTCCCAAACAGGCCCCAGCTGCCCCCACACGCCCGTGAGGCCCCATAAACATTTATATGGGATCGCGCCCCTCCATGTTCCCCTACGGAGGCCGGCGGGGCCAATCAAGGTCCGTATGTCGCCTCTCTACGGCGGCCGGAGAGGCCCAAAGTCCATCCGCTGTGCGCATGCGCAATAGCCGTTCCCCGGTGAAGATGGCGGCATCCGTGTTCCCTATTTCCGTACGGCGGCCAGCGTGGGCAAAAAGCCGCCGTGCGCTCGCTCCACCCCCTCATCCCGCGTTCCTACAGCGGCCAAAGGAACCCAAGCCCCTCCCTGTCCTCCCTTCAGCTCTCCCCTATCTACAGCAGCGGCTGAGGCACATAACGGCCTCCCGTAACTCCGCGCATGCGCAATAGCGGCCATAGAGGCGAAGATGCCAGCGCCCGCCCGCTCTGTGTCCCTAAGGAAGCCGGCGAGACCCATAAGCCACATCAAGGCGTTTTGCGCATGCGCATTACCCATCCCAGCGGGAAGATGGCGGCGCCCTCCGCTCCCTCCCTCCGTACGGCGGCGGCTCCAAGCCCCGCCCCCCGCGGGCCCCGCGCATGCGCCACGCGGGGGGGGGGAAGATGGCGGCGTCCTCGCTGGAGCAGAAGCTGTCGCGGCTGGAGGCAAAGCTGAAGCAGGAGAACCGCGAGGCGCGGCGGAGAATCGACCTCAACCTCGACATCGGCCCCGCCCGCGCCCGCCCCAGTGAGCGGGGCCGGGGGGGCGGCGGGAGCGGCGCGGGGGGGGCGGGGCGGAGGCAGCGCTTGGGGGAGGGGCGGGGGGGGGAGCGGGGCCGTGAGGGGAGAGCGGGGCTGGGGGGGGGGGATAGGGGAGCGGGGATGGGGGGGCCGGGACAGGTTTGGGGTGCATGGGGTAAATTTGGGGCGTCCGGCGCGGGTTTGGGGTGTTTGGGGTAAATTTGGGGGGTTTGGGGCAAATTTGGGGTGTTTGGGGCAGATTTTGGCAGTCCGGGGCAGGTTTGGGGTGTTTGGGGCAGTTTGGGAGCATTTTGTGTTAGTTCTGAGGTCTTGGGGGATTTTGGGGTAGATTTGAGGTGTTTGAGGCAGTTTTGGGGTGTTTGAGGCAGCTTTAGGGACATTATGGGGAGTCCGGGGCAGTTTTGGGGTGTTTGGGGCAAATTTGGGGTGTTTGGGGCAGTTTGGGAGCATTTTGGGGTAGTTCTGGGGTAGGTTTGGGGTGTTTGGGACAAATTTGGGATGTTTGGTGCAAGTTTGGAACATTTTGGGGTGTCCGGGGCAGGTTTGGGGCGAATTTGGGATGTTTGGGGCAGTTTGGGAGCATTTTGGGGTAGTTCTAGGGTATTGGGGCAGTTTTGGGTGGTTGAGGCAGGTCTGGGACATTTTGGGAGTCCGGGGCAGGTTTGGAGTTTTGGGGGCAAATTTGGGGTGTCTGGGGCAGGTTTGGGGTGTCTGGGGCGGGTTTGGGACATTTTGGGGTAGTTTGGGGATTTTGGGGTAGATTTGAGGTGTTTGGGGCAGGTTTGAGACATTTCGGGAAGTCCGGGGCAGTTTTAAGATGTTTGGGGCAAATTTGGGGTGCTTGGGGCAGGTTTGGGACATTTCGGGGCAGTTCTGGCTTCTCAGGGACAATTTTGGGGTATTTGGGGCAGTTTAGGAGCATTTTGGGGCAGTTCTGGGATTTTGGGGGTTTTGGGGTAGATTTGAGGTGTTTGGGGGCAGGTTGGGAACATTTTGGGGTGTTTGGGGCAAATTTGGGGTGTTTGGGGCAAATTTGGGATGTTTGGGGGCAGTTTAGGGATATCTTGGGGCAGTTTCGGGGTATTTGGGGCAGTTTTGGGACATTTCAGAGCAGCTTGGGGCAGTTTGAGGCTGTTTTGGGGTGCTTGGGTCATTTTTGGGGTGTTTGGGGCAATTTAGGGCCATTTTGGGGCAGTTTTGAGGTATTTGGGGCAGTTTTGGGGTATTTGGGGCAGTTTTGGGGTATTTGGGGCAGTTTTGAGGTATTTGGGGCAGTTTTGGGGTATTTGGGGCAGTTTTGGGCCATTTTAGGGCAGTTTTGGGATGTTTGGGGCAGTCTGGGGATGTTTGGGGCAGTTTTGGGGTATTTGGGGCAGGTTTGGGGTATTTGGGGCCATTTTGGGGCAGTTTAGGGACATTTTAGGGCAGTCCTGGCCAGTTTAGGGGGACAGGGGGATCTGGGGGTTCCCAGTGGGGTTTTTGGGGTTTTTTGGGGGGAATTTGGAATGGGATTTTTTGGGGTTTCCCCCCCAGTCATCACCTCGAGGATCCCCCTCCAGGTAGGACCCCCCAGGACCATTGCCAGCGGATTTTGGGGAATTTTTGGGGATTTTTGGGGGAATTTTTGGGGATTTTTTTGGGATTTTTTGGGATTTCCCAGGCCGGGGGGAGCAGCTCCCCCCCCCCC
>NW_026536335.1:0-35099 GCF_028551555.1 Melozone crissalis | reverse complement strand
CCCAGTGCTCTGCGGTGTGCGCCTTCTGCCGAAAGAGGTCCGGGAGCGATGCTTAGCTCTGCAGAGCACCGTACCTTCGTCTTTAGCCTCTCTTCTCGTCTACATCTTAGCAAAAAGCTTTTCCACTCTGTCTGGCAAGGAGAAACTGTGCCAGCACAGAAAACATCTCCCATCGTGTTCTAGAGGCTGCACGGAGGTCTGCCGAGTGTTTTGCAAGAAGAGAAAGAAAGTTGTCCAAAACAGCTTGCAATCGAATATTCATGTGAATAGAAAAGGCAGGAGAGTGGTCAGGTACTGTTTTCTCTCAGTTGGCACGCTGCGCACACAATCGCAGTGTTGTACAGCTTGTTTCATCATCTTTGCGAAGTTGCCGCTCTCTCCGCTCCCGGAGACGAAGAAGCTGCTTCTTCGCGCAAAGACGATTCTGCCGCTCACAGTGCTCTGCGGGTGTGCGCCTTCTGCCGAAAGAGCCCGGGAGCGGTGCTTAGCTCTGAGAAGCACCATACGTGCTTCTTTAGCCTCTCTTCTCGTCTACATCTTAGCAAAAAGCTTTTCCACTCTGTCTGGCAAGGAGAAACTGTGCCAGCACAGAAAACATCTCCCATCGTGTTCTAGAGGCTGCACGGAGGTCTGCCGAGTGTTTGCAAGAAGAGAAAGAAAGTTGTCCAAAACAGCTTGCAATCGAATGTTCATGTGAATAGAAAAGGCAGGAGAGTGGTCAGGTACTGTTTTCTCTCCGTTGGCAAGCTGCGCACACAATCGCAGTGTTGTACAGCTTGTTTCATCACCTTTGCGAAGTTGCCGCTCTCTCCGGCTCCCGGAGACGAAGAAGCTGCTTCTTCGCGCAAAGACGATTCTGCCGCTCACTGTGTTCTGCAGTGTGTGTCTTCTGCAGAAAGAGGCCCGGGAGCTGTGCTTTGCTCTGCAGAGTACCGTACCTGCTTCTTTAGCCTCTCTTCTCGTCTACATCTTAGCAAAAAGCCTTTCCACTCTTTCTGGCAAGGAGAAACTGTGCCGGCACAAAAACATCTCCCATCGTGTTCTAGAGGCTGCACGGAGGTCTGCCGAGTGTTTTGCAAGAAGAGAAAGAAAGTTGTCCAAAACAGCTTGCAATCGAATGTTCATGTGAATAGAAAAGGCAGGAGAGGGGTCAGGTACTGTTTTCTCTCAGTTGGCAAGCTGCGCACACAATCGCAGTGTTGTACAGCTTGTTTCATCACTTTTGCGAAGCTGCCGCTCTCTCCGGCTCCCGGAAACGAAGAAGCTGCTTCTTCACGCAAAGACGATTCTGCCGCTCACAGTGCTCTGCGGTGTGCGCCTTCTGCCGAAAGAGGTCCGGGAGCGGTGCTTAGCTATGCAGAGCACCGTACCTTCGTCTTTAGCCTCTCTTCTCGTCTACATCTTAGCAAAAAGCTTTTCCACTCTGTCTGGCAAGGAGAAACTGTGCCAGCACAGAAAACATCTCCATCGTGTTCTAGAGGCTGCACGGAGGTCTGCCGAGTGTTTTGCAAGAAGAGAAAGAAAGTTGTCCAAAACAGCTTGCCAATCGAATGTTCATGTGAATAGAAAAGGCAGGAGAGTGGTCAGGTACTGTTTTCTCTCAGTTGGCAAGCTGCGCACACAATCGCAGTGTTGTACAGCTTGTTTCATCACCTTTGCGAAGTTGCCGCTCTCTCCGGCTCCCGGAGACGAAGAAGCTGCTTCTTCGCGCAAAGACGATTCTGCCGCTCACAGTGCTCTGCGGTGTGGTGTCTTCTGCAGAAAGAGGCCCGGGAGCTGTTTTTAGCTCTGCAGAGTACCCATACCTGCTTCTTTAGCCTCTCTTCTCGTCTACATCTTAGCAAAAAGCTTTTCCACTCTTTCTGGCAAGGAGAAACTGTGGCCAGCACAAAAAACATCTCCCATCGTGTTCTAGAGGCTGCACGGAGGTCTGCCGAGTGTTTTGCAAGAAGAGAAAGAAAGTTGTCCAAAACAGCTTGCAATCGAATGTTCATGTGAATAGAAAAGGCAGGAGAGTGGTCAGGTACTGTTTTCTCTCAGTTGGCAAGCTGCGCACACAATCGCAGTGTTGTACAGCTTGTTTCATCACCTTTGCGAAGTTGCCGCTCTCTCCGGCTCCCGGAGACGAAGAAGCTGCTTCTTCGCGCAAAGACGATTGTGCCGCTCACTGTGTTCTGCAGTGTGTGTCTTCTGCAGAAAGAGGCCCGGGAGCTGTGCTTTGCTCTGCAGAGTACCATACCTGCTTCTTTAGCCTCTCTTCTCGTCTACATCTTAGCAAAAAGCTTTTCCACTCTTTCTGGCAAGGAGAAACTGTGCCGGCACAAAAAACATCTCCCATCGTGTTCTAGAGGCTGCACGGAGGTCTGCCGAGTGTTTTGCAAGAAGAGAAAGAAAGTTGTCCAAAACAGCTTGCAATCGAATGTTCATGTGAATAGAAAAGGCAGGAGAGGGGTCAGGTACTGTTTTCTCTCAGTTGGCAAGCTGCGCACACAATCGCAGTGTTGTACAGCTTGTTTCATCACCTTTGCGAAGCTGCCGCTCTCTCCGGCTCCCGGAGACGAAGAAGCTG
The DNA here is from genome assembly GCF_028551555.1 of Melozone crissalis. Lineage (NCBI taxonomy): Eukaryota > Metazoa > Chordata > Aves > Passeriformes > Passerellidae > Melozone > Melozone crissalis. The sequence goes on along the minus strand of NW_026536335.1, from coordinate 32,530 downwards.
CTTCTTCGCGCAAAGACGATTCTGCCGCTCACAGTGCTCTGCGGTGTGCGCCTTCTGCCGAAAGAGCCCCGGGAGCTGTGCTTAGCTCTGAGAAGCACCATACGTGCTTCTTTAGCCTCTCTTCTCGTCTACATCTTAGCAAAAAGCTTTTCCACTCTGTCTGGCAAGGAGAAACTGTGCCAGCACAGAAAACATCTCCCATCGTGTTCTAGAGGCTGCACGGAGGTCTGCCGAGTGTTTTGCAAGAAGAGAAAGAAAGTTGTCCAAAACAGCTTGCAATCGAATGTTCATGTGAATAGAAAAGGCAGGAGAGTGGTCAGGTACTGTTTTCTCTCAGTTGGCAAGCTGCGCACACAATCGCAGTGTTGTACAGCTTGTTTCATCACCTTTGCGAAGTTGCCGCTCTCTCCGGCTCCCGGAGACGAAGAAGCTGCTTCTTCGCGCAAAGACGATTCTGCCGCTCCCAGTGCTCTGCGGTGTGCGCCTTCTGCCGAAAGAGGTCCGGGAGCGGTGCTTAGCTCTGCAGAGCACCGTACCTTCGTCTTTAGCCTCTCTTCTCGTCTACATCTTAGCAAAAAGCTTTTCCACTCTGTCTGGCAAGGAGAAACTCTGCCAGCACAGAAAACATCTCCCATCGTGTTCTAGAGTCTGCACGGAGGTCTGCCGAGTGTTTTGCAAGAAGAGAAAGAAAGTTGTCCAAAACAGCTTGCAATCGAATGTTCATGTGAATAGAAAAGGCAGGAGAGTGGTCAGGTACTGTTTCTCTCAGTTGGCAAGCTGCGCACACAATCGCAGTGTTGTACAGCTTGTTTCATCATCTTTGCGAAGTTGCCGCTCTCTCCGGCTTCCGGAGACGAAGAAGCTGCTTCTTCGCGCAAAGACGATTCTGCCGCTCACAGTGCTCTGCGGAGTGCGCCTTCTGCCGAAAGACGCCCGGGGAGCGGTGCTTAGCTCTGCAGAGCACCGTACCTTCGTCTTTAGCCTCTCTTCTCGTCTACATCTTAGCAAAAAGCTTTTCCACTCTGTCTGGCAGGGAGAAACTGTGCCAGCACAGAAAACATCTCCCATCGTGTTCTAGAGGCTGCACGGAGGTCTGCCGAGTGTTTGCAAGAAGAGAAAGAAAGTTGTCCAAAACAGCTTGCAATCGAATGTTCATGTGAATAGAAAAGGCAGGAGAGTGGTCAGGTACTGTTTTCTCTCAGTTGGCAAGCTGCGCACACAATCGCAGTGTGTACAGCTTGTTTCATCACCTTTGCGAAGTTGCCGCTCTCTCCGGCTCCCGGAGACGAAGAAGCTGCTTCTTCGCGCAAAGACGATTCTGCCGCTCCCAGTGCTCTGCGGTGTGCGCCTTCTGCCGAAAGAGGTCCGGGAGCGGTGCTTTGCTCTGCAGAGCACCGTACCTTCGTCTTTAGCCTCTCTTCTCGTCTACATCTTAGCAAAAAGCTTTTCCACTCTGTCTGGCAAGAAGAAACTGTGCCAGCACAGAAAACATCTCCCATCGTGTTCTAGAGGCTGCACGGAGGTCTGCCGAGTGTTTTGCAAGAAGAGAAAGAAAGTTGTCCAAAACAGCTTGCAATCGAATGTTCATGTGAATAGAAAAGGCAGGAGAGTGGTCAGGTACTGTTTTCTCTCAGTTGGCACGCTGCGCACACAATCGCAGTGTTGTACAGCTTGTTTCATCACCTTTGCGAAGTTGCCGCTCTCTCCGGCTCCCGGAGACGAAGAAGCTGCTTCTTCGCGCAAAGACGATTCTGCCGCTCACAGTGCTCTGCGGTGTGCGCCTTCTGCCGAAAGAGGCCCGGGAGCGGTGCTTAGCTCTGCAGAGCACCGTACCTTCGTCTTTAGCCTCTCTCTCGTCTACATCTTAGCAAAAAGCTTTTCCACTCTGTCTGGCAAGGAGAAACTGTGCCAGCACAAAAAACATCTCCCATCGTGTTCTAGAGGCTGCACGGAGGTCTGCCGAGTGTTTTGCAAGAAGAGAAAGAAAGTTGTCCAAAACAGCTTGCCAATCGAATGTTCATGTGAATAGAATAGGCAGGAGAGTGGTCAGGTACTGTTTTCTCTCAGTTGGCAAGCTGCGCACACAATCGCAGTGTTGTACAGCTTGTTTCATCACCTTTGCGAAGTTGCCGCTCTCTCCGGCGCCCGGAGACGAAGAAGCTGCTTCTTCGCGCAAAGACGATTCTGCCGCTCACAGTGCTCTGCGGTGTGTGTCTTCTGCAGAAAGAGGCCCGGGGAGCTGGTTTTAGCTCTGCAGAGTACCATACCTGCTTCTTTAGCCTCTCTTCTCGTCTACATCTTAGCAAAAGCTTTTCCACTCTTTCTGGCAAGGAGAAACTGTGCCAGCACAAAAAACATCTCCCATCGTGTTCTAGAGGCTGCACGGAGGTCTGCCGAGTGTTTTGCAAGAAGAGAAAGAAAGTTGTCCAAAACAGCTTGCAATCGAATGTTCATGTGAATAGAAAAGGCAGGAGAGTGGTCAGGTACTGTTTTCTCTCAGTTGGCAAGCTGCGCACACAATCGCAGTGTTGTACAGCCTGTTTCATCACCTTTGCGAAGTTGCCGCTCTCTCCGGCTTCCGGAGACGAAGAAGCTGCTTCTTCGCGCAAAGACGATTCTGCCGCTCACAGTGATCTGCGGTGTGCGCCTTCTGCCGAAAGACGCCCGGGAGCGGTGCTTAGCTCTGCAGAGCACCGTACCTTCGTCTTTAGCCTCTCTTCTCGTCTACATCTTAGCAAAAAGCTTTTCCACTCTTTCTGGCAAGGAGAAACTGTGCCAGCACAGAAAACATCTCCCATCGTGTTCTAGAGGCTGCACGGAGGTCTGCAGAGTGTTTTGCAAGAAGAGAAAGAAAGTTGTCCAAAACAGCTTGCAATCGAATGTTCATGTGAATAGAAAAGGCAGGAGAGTGGTCAGGTACTGTTTTCTCTCAGTTGGCAAGCTGCGCACACAATCGCAGTGTTGTACAGCTTGTTTCTTCACCTTTGCGAAGCTGCCGCTCTCTCCGGCTCCCGGAGACGAAGAAGCTGCTTCTTCGCGCAAAGACGATTCTGCCGCTCACAGTGCTCTGCGGTGTGCGCCTTCTGCCGAAAGAGGTCCGGGATCTGTGCTTAGCTCTGCAGAGCACCGTACCTTCGTCTTTAGCCTCTCTTCTCGTCTACATCTTAGCAAAAAGCTTTTCCACTCTGTCTGGCAAGGAGAAACTGTGCCAGCACAGAAAACATCTCCCATCGTGTTCTAGAGGCTGCACGGAGGTCTGCCGAGTGTTTTGCAAGAAGAGAAAGAAAGTTGTCCAAAACAGCTTGCAATCGAATGTTCATGTGAATAGAAAAGGCAGGAGAGGGGTCAGGTACTGTTTTCTCTCAGTTGGCACGCTGCGCACACAATCGCAGTGTTGTACAGCTTGTTTCATCACCTTTGCGAAGTTGCCGCTCTCTCCGGCTCCCGGAGACGAAGAAGCTGCTTCTTCGCGCAAAGACGATTCTGCCGCTCACAGTGCTCTGCGGTGTGCGCCTTCTGCCGAAAGAGCCCCGGGAGCGGTGCTTAGCTCTGAGAAGCACCATACGTGCTTCTTTAGCCTCTCTTCTCGTCTACATCTTAGCAAAAAGCTTTTCCACTCTGTCTGGCAAGGAGAAACTGTGCCAGCACAGAAAACAGCTCCCATCGTGTTCTAGAGGCTGCACGGAGGTCTGCCGAGTGTTTTGCAAGAAGAGAAAGAAAGTTGTCCAAAACAGCTTGCAATCGAATGTTCATGTGAATAGAAAAGGCAGGAGAGTGGTCAGGTACTGTTTTCTCTCCGTTGGCAAGCTGCGCACACAATCGCAGTGTTGTACAGCTTGTTTCATCACCTTTGCGAAGTTGCCGCTCTCTCCGGCTCCCGGAGACGAAGAAGCTGCTTCTTCGCGCAAAGACGATTCTGCCGCTCACAGTGCTCTGCGGTGTGCGCCTTCTGCCGAAAGACGCCCGGGAGCGGTGCTTAGCTCTGCAGAGCACCGTACCTTCGTCTTTAGCCTCTCTTCTCGTCTACATCTTAGCAAAAAGCTTTTCCACTCTGTCTGGCAAGAAGAAACTGTGCCAGCACAGAAAACATCTCCCATCGTGTTCTAGAGGCTGCACGGAGGTCTGCCGAGTGTTTTGCAAGAAGAGAAAGAAAGTTGTCCAAAACAGCTTGCAATCGAATGTTCATGTGAATAGAAAAGGCAGGAGAGTGGTCAGGTACTGTTTTCTCTCAGTTGGCAAGCTGCGCACACAATCGCAGTGTTGTACAGCTTGTTTCATCATCTTTGCGAAGTTGCCGCTCTCTCCGGCTTCCGGAGACGAAGAAGCTGCTTCTTCGCCCAAAGACGATTCTGCCGCTCACAGTGCTCTGCGGTGTGCGCCTTCTGCCGAAAGAGGCCCGGGAGCGGTGCTTAGCTCTGCAGAGCACCGTACCTTCGTCTTTAGCCTCTCTTCTCGTCTACATCTTAGCAAAAAGCTTTTCCACTCTGTCTGGCAAGGAGAAACTGTGCCAGCACAGAAAACATCTCCCATCGTGTTCTAGAGGCTGCACGTAGGTCAGCCGAGTGTTTTGCAAGAAGAGAAAGAAAGTTGTCCAAAACAGCTTGCAATCGAATGTTCATGTGAATAGAAAAGGCAGGAGAGTGGTCAGGTACTGTTTTCTCTCAGTTGGCAAGCTGCGCACACAATCGCAGTGTTGTACAGCTTGTTTCTTCACCTTTGCGAAGCTGCCGCTCTCTCCGGCTCCCGGAGACGAAGAAGCTGCTTCTTCGCGCAAAGACGATTCTGCTGCTCCCAGTGCTCTGCGGTGTGCGCCTTCTGCCGAAAGAGGTCCGGGAGCGATGCTTAGCTCTGCAGAGCACCGTACCTTCGTCTTTAGCCTCTCTTCTCGTCTACATCTTAGCAAAAAGCTTTTCCACTCTGTCTGGCAAGGAGAAACTGTGCCAGCACAGAAAACATCTCCCATCGTGTTCTAGAGGCTGCACGGAGGTCTGCCGAGTGTTTTGCAAGAAGAGAAAGAAAGTTGTCCAAAACAGCTTGCAATCGAATGTTCATGTGAATAGAAAAGGCAGGAGAGTGGTCAGGTACTGTTTTCTCTCAGTTGGCACGCTGCGCACACAATCGCAGTGTTGTACAGCTTGTTTCATCACCTTTGCGAAGTTGCCGCTCTCTCCGGCTCCCGGAGACGAAGAAGCTGCTTCTTCGCGCAAAGACGATTCTGCCGCTCACAGTGCTCTGCGGTGTGCGCCTTCTGCCGAAAGAGCCCCGGGAGCGGTGCTTAGCTCTGAGAAGCACCATACGTGCTTCTTTAGCCTCTCTTCTCGTCTACATCTTAGCAAAAAGCTTTTCCACTCTGTCTGGCAAGGAGAAACTGTGCCAGCACAGAAAACATCTCCCATCGTGTTCTAGAGGCTGCACGGAGGTCTGCCGAGTGTTTTGCAAGAAGAGAAAGAAAGTTGTCCAAAACAGCTTGCAATCGAATGTTCATGTGAATAGAAAAGGCAGGAGAGTGGTCAGGTACTGTTTTCTCTCCGTTGGCAAGCTGCGCACACAATCGCAGTGTTGTACAGCTTGTTTCATCACCTTTGCGAAGTTGCCGCTCTCTCCGGCTCCCGGAGACGAAGAAGCTGCTTCTTCGCGCAAAGACGATTCTGCCGCTCACTGTGTTCTGCAGTGTGTGTCTTCTGCAGAAAGAGGCCCGGGAGCTGTGCTTTGCTCTGCAGAGTACCGTACCTGCTTCTTTAGCCTCTCTTCTCGTCTACATCTTAGCAAAAAGCCTTTCCACTCTTTCTGGCAAGGAGAAACTGTGCCGGCACAAAAAACATCTCCCATCGTGTTCTAGAGGCTGCACGGAGGTCTGCCGAGTGTTTTGCAAGAAGAGAAAGAAAGTTGTCCAAAACAGCTTGCAATCGAATGTTCATGTGAATAGAAAAGGCAGGAGAGGGGTCAGGTACTGTTTTCTCTCAGTTGGCAAGCTGCGCACACAATCGCAGTGTTGTACAGCTTGTTTCATCACCTTTGCGAAGCTGCCGCTCTCTCCGGCTCCCGGAGACGAAGAAGCTGCTTCTTCACGCAAAGACGATTCTGCCGCTCACAGTGCTCTGCGGTGTGCGCCTTCTGCCGAAAGAGGTCCGGGAGCGGTGCTTAGCTATGCAGAGCACCGTACCTTCGTCTTTAGCCTCTCTTCTCGTCTACATCTTAGCAAAAAGCTTTTCCACTCTGTCTGGCAAGGAGAAACTGTGCCAGCACAGAAAACATCTCCCATCGTGTTCTAGAGGCTGCACGGAGGTCTGCCGAGTGTTTTGCAAGAAGAGAAAGAAAGTTGTCCAAAACAGCTTGCAATCGAATGTTCATGTGAATAGAAAAGGCAGGAGAGTGGTCAGGTACTGTTTTCTCTCAGTTGGCACGCTGCGCACACAATCGCAGTGTTGTACAGCTTGTTTCATCATCTTTGCGAAGTTGCCGCTCTCTCCGGCTCCCGGAGACGAAGAAGCTGCTTCTTCGCGCAAAGACGATTCTGCCGCTCACAGTGCTCTGCGGTGTGCGCCTTCTGCCGAAAGAGCCCCGGGAGCTGTGCTTAGCTCTGCAGAGCACCGTACCTTCGTCTTTAGCCTCTCTTCTCGTCTACATCTTAGCAAAAAGCTTTTCCACTCTGTCTGGCAAGGAGAAACTGTGCCAGCACAAAAAACATCTCCCATCGTGTTCTAGAGGCTGCACGCAGGTCTGCCGAGTGTTTTGCAAGAAGAGAAAGAAAGTTGTCCAAAACAGCTTGCAATCGAATGTTCATGTGAATAGAAAAGGCAAGAGAGTGGTCAGGTACTGTTTTCTCTCAGTTGGCAAGCTGCGCACACAATCGCAGTGTTGTACAGCTTGTTTCATCACCTTTGCGAAGTTGCCGCTCTCTCCGGCTCCCGGAGACGAAGAAGCTGCTTCTTCGCGCAAAGACGATTCTGCCGCTCACAGTGCTCTGCGGTGTGTGTCTTCTGCAGAAAGAGGCCCGGGAGCTGTTTTTAGCTCTGCAGAGTACCATACCTGCTTCTTTAGCCTCTCTTCTCGTCTACATCTTAGCAAAAAGCTTTTCCACTCTTTCTGGCAAGGAGAAACTGTGCCAGCACAAAAAACATCTCCCATCGTGTTCTAGAGGCTGCACGGAGGTCTGCCGAGTGTTTTGCAAGAAGAGAAAGAAAGTTGTCCAAAACAGCTTGCAATCGAATGTTCATGTGAATAGAAAAGGCAGGAGAGTGGTCAGGTACTGTTTTCTCTCAGTTGGCAAGCTGCGCACACAATCGCAGTGTTGTACAGCTTGTTTCATCACCTTTGCGAAGTTGCCGCTCTCTCCGGCTCCCGGAGACGAAGAAGCTGCTTCTTCGCGCAAAGACGATTCTGCCGCTCACAGTGCTCTGCGGTGTGCGCCTTCTGCCGAAAGAGCCCCGGGAGCTGTGCTTAGCTCTGAGAAGCACCATACGTGCTTCTTTAGCCTCTCTTCTCGTCTACATCTTAGCAAAAAGCTTTTCCACTCTGTCTGGCAAGGAGAAACTGTGCCAGCACAGAAAACATCTCCCATCGTGTTCTAGAGGCTGCACGGAGGTCTGCCGAGTGTTTTGCAAGAAGAGAAAGAAAGTTGTCCAAAACAGCTTGCAATCGAATGTTCATGTGAATAGAAAAGGCAGGAGAGTGGTCAGGTACTGTTTTCTCTCAGTTGGCAAGCTGCGCACACAATCGCAGTGTTGTACAGCTTGTTTCATCACCTTTGCGAAGTTGCCGCTCTCTCCGGCTCCCGGAGACGAAGAAGCTGCTTCTTCGCGCAAAGACGATTCTGCCGCTCCCAGTGCTCTGCGGTGTGCGCCTTCTGCCGAAAGAGGTCCGGGAGCGGTGCTTAGCTCTGCAGAGCACCGTACCTTCGTCTTTAGCCTCTCTTCTCGTCTACATCTTAGCAAAAAGCTTTTCCACTCTGTCTGGCAAGGAGAAACTCTGCCAGCACAGAAAACATCTCCCATCGTGTTCTAGAGTCTGCACGGAGGTCTGCCGAGTGTTTTGCAAGAAGAGAAAGAAAGTTGTCCAAAACAGCTTGCAATCGAATGTTCATGTGAATAGAAAAGGCAGGAGAGTGGTCAGGTACTGTTTTCTCTCAGTTGGCAAGCTGCGCACACAATCGCAGTGTTGTACAGCTTGTTTCATCATCTTTGCGAAGTTGCCGCTCTCTCCGGCTTCCGGAGACGAAGAAGCTGCTTCTTCACGCAAAGACGATTCTGCCGCTCACAGTGCTCTGCGGAGTGCGCCTTCTGCCGAAAGACGCCCGGGAGCGGTGCTTAGCTCTGCAGAGCACCGTACCTTCGTCTTTAGCCTCTCTTCTCGTCTACATCTTAGCAAAAAGCTTTTCCACTCTTTCTGGCAGGGAGAAACTGTGCCAGCACAGAAAACATCTCCCATCGTGTTCTAGAGGCTGCACGGAGGTCTGCCGAGTGTTTTGCAAGAAGAGAAAGAAAGTTGTCCAAAACAGCTTGCAATCGAATGTTCATGTGAATAGAAAAGGCAGGAGAGTGGTCAGGTACTGTTTTCTCTCAGTTGGCAAGCTGCGCACACAATCGCAGTGTTGTACAGCTTGTTTCATCACCTTTGCGAAGTTGCCGCTCTCTCCGGCTCCCGGAGACGAAGAAGCTGCTTCTTCGCGCAAAGACGATTCTGCCGCTCCCAGTGCTCTGCGGTGTGCGCCTTCTGCCGAAAGAGGTCCGGGAGCGGTGCTTTGCTCTGCAGAGCACCGTACCTTCGTCTTTAGCCTCTCTTCTCGTCTACATCTTAGCAAAAAGCTTTTCCACTCTGTCTGGCAAGAAGAAACTGTGCCAGCACAGAAAACATCTCCCATCGTGTTCTAGAGGCTGCACGGAGGTCTGCCGAGTGTTTTGCAAGAAGAGAAAGAAAGTTGTCCAAAACAGCTTGCAATCGAATGTTCATGTGAATAGAAAAGGCAGGAGAGTGGTCAGGTACTGTTTTCTCTCAGTTGGCACGCTGCGCACACAATCGCAGTGTTGTACAGCTTGTTTCATCACCTTTGCGAAGTTGCCGCTCTCTCCGGCTCCCGGAGACGAAGAAGCTGCTTCTTCGCGCAAAGACGATTCTGCCGCTCACAGTGCTCTGCGGTGTGCGCCTTCTGCCGAAAGAGGCCCGGGAGCGGTGCTTAGCTCTGCAGAGCACCGTACCTTCGTCTTTAGCCTCTCTTCTCGTCTACATCTTAGCAAAAAGCTTTTCCACTCTGTCTGGCAAGGAGAAACTGTGCCAGCACAAAAAACATCTCCCATCGTGTTCTAGAGGCTGCACGGAGGTCTGCCGAGTGTTTTGCAAGAAGAGAAAGAAAGTTGTCCAAAACAGCTTGCAATCGAATGTTCATGTGAATAGAATAGGCAGGAGAGTGGTCAGGTACTGTTTTCTCTCAGTTGGCAAGCTGCGCACACAATCGCAGTGTTGTACAGCTTGTTTCATCACCTTTGCGAAGTTGCCGCTCTCTCCGGCGCCCGGAGACGAAGAAGCTGCTTCTTCGCGCAAAGACGATTCTGCCGCTCACAGTGCTCTGCGGTGTGTGTCTTCTGCAGAAAGAGGCCCGGGAGCTGTTTTTAGCTCTGCAGAGTACCATACCTGCTTCTTTAGCCTCTCTTCTCGTCTACATCTTAGCAAAAAGCTTTTCCACTCTTTCTGGCAAGGAGAAACTGTGCCAGCACAAAAAACATCTCCCATCGTGTTCTAGAGGCTGCACGGAGGTCTGCCGAGTGTTTTGCAAGAAGAGAAAGAAAGTTGTCCAAAACAGCTTGCAATCGAATGTTCATGTGAATAGAAAAGGCAGGAGAGTGGTCAGGTACTGTTTTCTCTCAGTTGGCAAGCTGCGCACACAATCGCAGTGTTGTACAGCTTGTTTCATCACCTTTGCGAAGTTGCCGCTCTCTCCGGCTCCCGGAGACGAAGAAGCAGCTTCTTCGCGCAAAGACGATTCTGCCGCTCCCAGTGCTCTGCGGTGTGCGCCTTCTGCCGAAAGAGGTCCGGGAGCGGTGCTTTGCTCTGCAGAGCACCGTACCTTCGTCTTTAGCCTCTCTTCTCGTCTACATCTTAGCAAAAAGCTTTTCCACTCTGTCTGGCAAGGAGAAACTGTGCTAGCACAAAAAACATCTCCCATCGTGTTCTAGAGGCTGCACGGAGGTCTGCCGAGTGTTTTGCAAGAAGAGAAAGAAAGTTGTCCAAAACAGCTTGCAATCGAATGTTCATGTGAATAGAAAAGGCAGGAGAGTGGTCAGGTACTGTTTTCTCTCAGTTGGCAAGCTGCGCACACAATCGCAGTGTTGTACAGCTTGTTTCATCACCTTTGCGAAGTTGCCGCTCTCTCCGGCTCCCGGAGACGAAGAAGCTGCTTCTTCGCGCAAAGACGATTCTGCCGCTCACAGTGCTCTGCGGTGTGCGCCTTCTGCCGAAAGAGCCCCGGGAGCGGTCCTTAGCTCTGAGAAGCACCATACGTGCTTCTTTAGCCTCTCTTCTCGTCTACATCTTAGCAAAAAGCTTTTCCACTCTGTCTGGCAAGGAGAAACTGTGCCAGCACAGAAAACATCTCCCATTGTGTTCTAGAGGCTGCACGCAGGTCTGCCGAGTGTTTTGCAAGAAGAGAAAGAAAGTTGTCCAAAACAGCTTGCAATCGAATGTTCATGTGAATAGAAAAGGCAGGAGAGTGGTCAGGTACTGTTTTCTCTCAGTTGGCAAGCTGCGCACACAATCGCAGTGTTGTACAGCTTGTTTCATCACCTTTGCGAAGTTGCCGCTCTCTCCGGCTCCCGGAGACGAAGAAGCTGCTTCTTCGCGCAAAGACGATTCTGCCGCTCACAGTGCTCTGCGGTGTGTGTCTTCTGCAGAAAGAGGCCCGGGAGCTGTTTTTAGCTCTGCAGAGTACCATACTTCTTCTTTAGCCTCTCTTCTCGTCTACATCTTAGCAAAAAGCTTTTCCACTCTTTCTGGCAAGGAGAAACTGTGCCAGCACAAAAAACATCTCCCATCGTGTTCTAGAGGCTGCACGGAGGTCTGCCGAGTGTTTTGCAAGAAGAGAAAGAAAGTTGTCCAAAACAGCTTGCAATCGAATGTTCATGTGAATAGAAAAGGCAGGAGAGTGGTCAGGTACTGTTTTCTCTCAGTTGGCAAGCTGCGCACACAATCGCAGTGTTGTACATCTTGTTTCATCACCTTTGCGAAGTTGCCGCTCTCTCCGGCTCCCGGAGACGAAGAAGCTGCTTCTTCGCGCAAAGACGATTCTGCCGCTCACTGTGTTCTGCAGTGTGTGTCTTCTGCAGAAAGAGGCCCGGGAGCTGTGCTTTGCTCTGCAGAGTACCATACCTGCTTCTTTAGCCTCTCTTCTCGTCTACATCTTAGCAAAAAGCTTTTCCACTCTTTCTGGCAAGGAGAAACTGTGCCGGCACAAAAAACATCTCCCATCGTGTTCTAGAGGCTGCACGGAGGTCTGCCGAGTGTTTTGCAAGAAGAGAAAGAAAGTTGTCCAAAACAGCTTGCAATCGAATGTTCATGTGAATAGAAAAGGCAGGAGAGGGGTCAGGTACTGTTTTCTCTCAGTTGGCAAGCTGCGCACACAATCGCAGTGTTGTACAGCTTGTTTCATCACCTTTGCGAAGCTGCCGCTCTCTCCGGCTCCCGGAGACGAAGAAGCTGCTTCTTCGCGCAAAGACGATTCTGGTGCTCCCAGTGCTCTGCGGTGTGCGCCTTCTGCCGAAAGAGGTCCGGGAGCGGTGCTTAGCTCTGCAGAGCACCGTACCTTCGTCTTTAGCCTCTCTTCTCGTCTACATCTTAGCAAAAAGCTTTTCCACTCTGTCTGGCAAGGAGAAACTGTGCCAGCACAGAAAACATCTCCCATCGTGTTCTAGAGGCTGCACGGAGGTCTGCCGAGTGTTTTGCAAGAAGAGAAAGAAAGTTGTCCAAAACAGCTTGCAATCGAATGTTCATGTGAATAGAAAAGGCAGGAGAGTGGTCAGGTACTGTTTTCTCTCAGTTGGCAAGCTGCGCACACAATCGCAGTGTTGTACAGCTTGTTTCATCACCTTTGCGAAGTTGCCGCTCTCTCCGGCTCCCGGAGACGAAGAAGCTGCTTCTTCGCGCAAAGACGATTCTGCCGCTCCCAGTGCTCTGCGGTGTGCGCCTTCTGCCGAAAGAGGTCCGGGAGCGGTGCTTAGCTCTGCAGAGCACCGTACCTTCGTCTTTAGCCTCTCTTCTCGTCTACATCTTAGCAAAAAGCTTTTCCACTCTGTCTGGCAAGGAGAAACTCTGCCAGCACAGAAAACATCTCCCATCGTGTTCTAGAGTCTGCACGGAGGTCTGCCGAGTGTTTTGCAATAAGAGAAAGAAAGTTGTCCAAAACAGCTTGCAATCGAATGTTCATGTGAATAGAAAAGGCAGGAGAGTGGTCAGGTACTGTTTTCTCTCAGTTGGCAAGCTGCGCACACAATCGCAGTGTTGTACAGCTTGTTTCATCACCTTTGCGAAGTTGCCGCTCTCTCCGGCTTCCGGAGACGAAGAAGCTGCTTCTTCGCGCAAAGACGATTCTGCCGCTCACAGTGATCTGCGGTGTGCGCCTTCTGCCGAAAGACGCCCGGGAGCGGTGCTTAGCTCTGCAGAGCACCGTACCTTCGTCTTTAGCCTCTCTTCTCGTCTACATCTTAGCAAAAAGCTTTTCCACTCTTTCTGGCAGGGAGAAACTGTGCCAGCACAGAAAACATCTCCCATCGTGTTCTAGAGGCTGCACGGAGGTCTGCCGAGTGTTTTGCAAGAAGAGAAAGAAAGTTGTCCAAAACAGCTTGCAATCGAATGTTCATGTGAATAGAAAAGGCAGGAGAGTGGTCAGGTACTGTTTTCTCTCAGTTGGCAAGCTGCGCACACAATCGCAGTGTTGTACAGCTTGTTTCATCACCTTTGCCAAGTTGCCGCTCTCTCCGGCTCCCGGAGACGAAGAAGCTGCTTCTTCGCGCAAAGACGATTCTGCCGCTCACAGTGCTCTGCGGTGTGCGCCTTCTGCCGAAAGAGGTCCGGGAGCTGTGCTTAGCTCTGCAGAGCACCGTACCTTCGTCTTTAGCCTCTCTTCTCGTCTACATCTTAGCAAAAAGCTTTTCCACTCTGTCTGGCAAGGAGAAACTGTGCCAGCACAGAAAACATCTCCCATCGTGTTCTAGAGGCTGCACGGAGGTCTGCCGAGTGTTTTGCAAGAAGAGAAAGAAAGTTGTCCAAAACAGCTTGCAATCGAATGTTCATGTGAATAGAAAAGGCAGGAGAGTGGTCAGGTACTGTTTTCTCTCAGTTGGCACGCTGCGCACACAATCGCAGTGTTGTACAGCTTGTTTCATCACCTTTGCGAAGTTGCCGCTCTCTCCGGCTCCCGGAGACGAAGAAGCTGCTTCTTCGCGCAAAGACGATTCTGCAGCTCACAGTGCTCTGCGGTGTGCGCCTTCTGCCGAAAGAGGCCCGGGAGCGGTGCTTAGCTCTGCAGAGCACCGTACCTTCGTCTTTAGCCTCTCTTCTCGTCTACATCTTAGCAAAAAGCTTTTCCACTCTGTCTGGCAAGGAGAAACTGTGCCAGCACAAAAAACATCTCCCATCGTGTTCTAGAGGCTGCACGGAGGTCTGCCGAGTGTTTTGCAAGAAGAGAAAGAAAGTTGTCCAAAACAGCTTGCAATCGAATGTTCATGTGAATAGAATAGGCAGGAGAGTGGTCAGGTACTGTTTTCTCTCAGTTGGCAAGCTGCGCACACAATCGCAGTGTTGTACAGCTTGTTTCATCACCTTTGCGAAGTTGCCGCTCTCTCCGGCGCCCGGAGACGAAGAAGCTGCTTCTTCGCGCAAAGACGATTCTGCCGCTCACAGTGCTCTGCGGTGTGTGTCTTCTGCAGAAAGAGGCCCGGGAGCTGTTTTTAGCTCTGCAGAGTACCATACCTGCTTCTTTAGCCTCTCTTCTCGTCTACATCTTAGCAAAAAGCTTTTCCACTCTTTCTGGCAAGGAGAAACTGTGCCAGCACAAAAAACATCTCCCATCGTGTTCTAGAGGCTGCACGGAGGTCTGCCGAGTGTTTTGCAAGAAGAGAAAGAAAGTTGTCCAAAACAGCTTGCAATCGAATGTTCATGTGAATAGAAAAGGCAGGAGAGTGGTCAGGTACTGTTTTCTCTCAGTTGGCAAGCTGCGCACACAATCGCAGTGTTGTACAGCTTGTTTCATCACCTTTGCGAAGTTGCCGCTCTCTCCGGCTCCCGGAGACGAAGAAGCTGCTTCTTCGCGCAAAGACGATTCTGCCGCTCACAGTGCTCTGCGGTGTGCGCCTTCTGCCGAAAGAGCCCCGGGAGCGGTGCTTAGCTCTGCAGAGCACCGTACCTTCGTCTTTAGCCTCTCTTCTCGTCTACATCTTAGCAAAAAGCTTTTCCACTCTGTCTGGCAAGGAGAAACTGTGCTAGCACAAAAAACTTCTCCCATCGTGTTCTAGAGGCTGCACGGAGGTCTGCCGAGTGTTTTGCAAGAAGAGAAAGAAAGTTGTCCAAAACAGCTTGCAATCGAATGTTCATGTGAATAGAAAAGGCAGGAGAGTGGTCAGGTACTGTTTTCTCTCAGTTGGCAAGCTGCGCACACAATCGCAGTGTTGTACAGCTTGTTTCATCACCTTTGCGAAGTTGCCGCTCTCTCCGGCTCCCGGAGACGAAGAAGCTGCTTCTTCGCGCAAAGACGATTCTGCCGCTCCCAGTGCTCTGCGGTGTGCGCCTTCTGCCGAAAGAGGTCCGGGAGCGGTGCTTAGCTCTGCAGAGCACCGTACCTTCGTCTTTAGCCTCTCTTCTCGTCTACATCTTAGCAAAAAGCTTTTCCACTCTGTCTGGCAAGGAGAAACTCTGCCAGCACAGAAAACATCTCCCATCGTGTTCTAGAGTCTGCACGGAGGTCTGCCGAGTGTTTTGCAATAAGAGAAAGAAAGTTGTCCAAAACAGCTTGCAATCGAATGTTCATGTGAATAGAAAAGGCAGGAGAGTGGTCAGGTACTGTTTTCTCTCAGTTGGCAAGCTGCGCACACAATCGCAGTGTTGTACAGCTTGTTTCATCACCTTTGCGAAGTTGCCGCTCTCTCCGGCTTCCGGAGACGAAGAAGCTGCTTCTTCGCGCAAAGACGATTCTGCCGCTCACAGTGATCTGCGGTGTGCGCCTTCTGCCGAAAGACGCCCGGGAGCGGTGCTTAGCTCTGCAGAGCACCGTACCTTCGTCTTTAGCCTCTCTTCTCGTCTACATCTTAGCAAAAAGCTTTTCCACTCTTTCTGGCAGGGAGAAACTGTGCCAGCACAGAAAACATCTCCCATCGTGTTCTAGAGGCTGCACGGAGGTCTGCCGAGTGTTTTGCAAGAAGAGAAAGAAAGTTGTCCAAAACAGCTTGCAATCGAATGTTCATGTGAATAGAAAAGGCAGGAGAGTGGTCAGGTACTGTTTTCTCTCAGTTGGCAAGCTGCGCACACAATCGCAGTGTTGTACAGCTTGTTTCATCACCTTTGCCAAGTTGCCGCTCTCTCCGGCTCCCGGAGACGAAGAAGCTGCTTCTTCGCGCAAAGACGATTCTGCCGCTCACAGTGCTCTGCGGTGTGCGCCTTCTGCCGAAAGAGGTCCGGGAGCTGTGCTTAGCTCTGCAGAGCACCGTACCTTCGTCTTTAGCCTCTCTTCTCGTCTACATCTTAGCAAAAAGCTTTTCCACTCTGTCTGGCAAGGAGAAACTGTGCCAGCACAGAAAACATCTCCCATCGTGTTCTAGAGGCTGCACGGAGGTCTGCCGAGTGTTTTGCAAGAAGAGAAAGAAAGTTGTCCAAAACAGCTTGCAATCGAATGTTCATGTGAATAGAAAAGGCAGGAGAGTGGTCAGGTACTGTTTTCTCTCAGTTGGCACGCTGCGCACACAATCGCAGTGTTGTACAGCTTGTTTCATCACCTTTGCGAAGTTGCCGCTCTCTCCGGCTCCCGGAGACGAAGAAGCTGCTTCTTCGCGCAAAGACGATTCTGCAGCTCACAGTGCTCTGCGGTGTGCGCCTTCTGCCGAAAGAGGCCCGGGAGCGGTGCTTAGCTCTGCAGAGCACCGTACCTTCGTCTTTAGCCTCTCTTCTCGTCTACATCTTAGCAAAAAGCTTTTCCACTCTGTCTGGCAAGGAGAAACTGTGCCAGCACAAAAAACATCTCCCATCGTGTTCTAGAGGCTGCACGGAGGTCTGCCGAGTGTTTTGCAAGAAGAGAAAGAAAGTTGTCCAAAACAGCTTGCAATCGAATGTTCATGTGAATAGAATAGGCAGGAGAGTGGTCAGGTACTGTTTTCTCTCAGTTGGCAAGCTGCGCACACAATCGCAGTGTTGTACAGCTTGTTTCATCACCTTTGCGAAGTTGCCGCTCTCTCCGGCGCCCGGAGACGAAGAAGCTGCTTCTTCGCGCAAAGACGATTCTGCCGCTCACAGTGCTCTGCGGTGTGTGTCTTCTGCAGAAAGAGGCCCGGGAGCTGTTTTTAGCTCTGCAGAGTACCATACCTGCTTCTTTAGCCTCTCTTCTCGTCTACATCTTAGCAAAAAGCTTTTCCACTCTTTCTGGCAAGGAGAAACTGTGCCAGCACAAAAAACATCTCCCATCGTGTTCTAGAGGCTGCACGGAGGTCTGCCGAGTGTTTTGCAAGAAGAGAAAGAAAGTTGTCCAAAACAGCTTGCAATCGAATGTTCATGTGAATAGAAAAGGCAGGAGAGTGGTCAGGTACTGTTTTCTCTCAGTTGGCAAGCTGCGCACACAATCGCAGTGTTGTACAGCTTGTTTCATCACCTTTGCGAAGTTGCCGCTCTCTCCGGCTCCCGGAGACGAAGAAGCTGCTTCTTCGCGCAAAGACGATTCTGCCGCTCACAGTGCTCTGCGGTGTGCGCCTTCTGCCGAAAGAGCCCCGGGAGCGGTCCTTAGCTCTGAGAAGCACCATACGTGCTTCTTTAGCCTCTCTTCTCGTCTACATCTTAGCAAAAAGCTTTTCCACTCTGTCTGGCAAGGAGAAACTGTGCCAGCACAGAAAACATCTCCCATTGTGTTCTAGAGGCTGCACGCAGGTGTGCCGAGTGTTTTGCAAGAAGAGAAAGAAAGTTGTCCAAAACAGCTTGCAATCGAATGTTCATGTGAATAGAAAAGGCAGGAGAGTGGTCAGGTACTGTTTTCTCTCAGTTGGCAAGCTGCGCACACAATCGCAGTGTTGTACAGCTTGTTTCATCACCTTTGCGAAGTTGCCGCTCTCTCCGGCTCCCGGAGACGAAGAAGCTGCTTCTTCGCGCAAAGACGATTCTGCCGCTCACAGTGCTCTGCGGTGTGCGCCTTCTGCCGAAAGACGCCCGGGAGCGGTGCTTAGCTCTGCAGAGCACCGTACCTTCGTCTTTAGCCTCTCTTCTCGTCTACATCTTAGCAAAAAGCTTTTCCACTCTGTCTGGCAAGGAGAAACTGTGCCAGCACAGAAAACATCTCCCATCGTGTTCTAGAGGCTGCACGGAGGTCTGCCGAGTGTTTTGCAAGAAGAGAAAGAAAGTTGTCCAAAACAGCTTGCAATCGAATGTTCATGTGAATAGAAAAGGCAGGAGAGTGGTCAGGTACTGTTTTCTCTCAGTTGGCAAGCTGCGCACACAATCGCAGTGTTGTACAGCTTGTTTCATCACCTTTGCGAAGTTGCCGCTCTCTCCGGCTCCCGGAGACCAAGAAGCTGCTTCTTCGCGCAAAGACGATTCTGCCGCTCACAGTGCTCTGCGGTGTGCGCCTTCTGCCGAAATAGGCCCGGGAGCGGTGCTTAGCTCTGCAGAGCACCGTACCTTCGTCTTTAGCCTCTCTTCTCGTCTACATCTTAGCAAAAAGCTTTTCCACTCTGTCTGGCAAGGAGAAACTGTGCCAGCACAAAAAACATCTCCCATCGTGTTCTTGAGGCTGCACGGAGGTCTGCCGAGTGTTTTGCAAGAAGAGAAAGAAAGTTGTCCAAAACAGCTTGCAATCGAATGTTCATGTGAATAGAAAAGGCAGGAGAGTGGTCAGGTACTGTTTTCTCTCACTTGGCAAGCTGCGCACACAATCGCAGTGTTGTACAGCTTGTTTCATCACCTTTGCGAAGCTGCCGCTCTCTCCGGCTCCCGGAGACGAAGAAGCTGCTTCTTCGCGCAAAGACGATTCTGCCGCTCACAGTGCTCTGCGGTGTGCGCCTTCTGCCGAAAGAGGTCCGGGAGCTGTGCTTAGCTCTGCAGAGCACCGTACCTTCGTCTTTAGCCTCTCTTCTCGTCTACATCTTAGCAAAAAGCTTTTCCACTCTGTCTGGCAAGGAGAAACTGTGCCAGCACAGAAAACATCTCCCATCGTGTTCTAGAGGCTGCACGGAGGTCTGCCGAGTGTTTTGCAAGAAGAGAAACAAAGTTGTCCAAAACAGCTTGCAATCGAATGTTCATGTGAATAGAATAGGCAGGAGAGTGGTCAGGTACTGTTTTCTCTCAGTTGGCAAGCTGCGCACACAATCGCAGTGTTGTACAGCTTGTTTCATCACCTTTGCGAAGCTGCCGCTCTCTCCGGCTCCCGGAGACGAAGAAGCTGCTTCTTCGCGCAAAGACGATTCTGGTGCTCCCAGTGCTCTGCGGTGTGTGTCTTCTGCAGAAAGAGGCCCGGGAGCTGTTTTTAGCTCTGCAGAGTACCATACCTGCTTCTTTAGCCTCTCTTCTCGTCTACATCTTAGCAAAAAGCTTTTCCACTCTGTCTGGCAAGGAGAAACTGTGCCAGCACAGAAAACATCTCCCATCGTGTTCTAGAGGCTGCACGGAGGTCTGCCGAGTGTTTTGCAAGAAGAGAAAGAAAGTTGTCCAAAACAGCTTCCAATCGAATGTTCATGTGAATAGAAAAGGCAGGAGAGTGGTCAGGTACTGTTTTCTCTCAGTTGGCAAGCTGCGCACACAATCGCAGTGTTGTACAGCTTGTTTCATCACCTTTGCCAAGTTGCCGCTCTCTCCGGCTCCCGGAGACGAAGAAGCTGCTTCTTCGCGCAAAGACGATTCTGCCGCTCACAGTGCTCTGCGGTGTGCGCCTTCTGCCGAAAGACGCCCGGGAGCGGTGCTTAGCTCTGCAGAGCACCGTACCTTCGTCTTTAGCCTCTCTTCTCGTCTACATGTTAGCAAAAAGCTTTTCCACTCTGTCTGGCAAGGAGAAACTGTGCCAGCACAAAAAACATCTCCCATCGTGTTCTAGAGGCTGCACGCAGGTCTGCCGAGTGTTTTGCAAGAAGAGAAAGAAAGTTGTCCAAAACAGCTTGCAATCGAATGTTCATGTGAATAGAAAAGGCAGGAGAGTGGTCAGGTACTGTTTTCTCTCAGTTGGCACGCTGCGCACACAATCGCAGTGTTGTACAGCTTGTTTCATCACCTTTGCGAAGTTGCCGCTCTCTCCGGCTCCCGGAGACGAAGAAGCTGCTTCTTCGCGCAAAGACGATTCTGCCGCTCACAGTGCTCTGCGGTGTGCGCCTTCTGCCGAAAGAGGCCCGGGAGCTGTGCTTAGCTCTGCAGAGCACCGTACCTTCGTCTTTAGCCTCTCTTCTCGTCTACATCTTAGCAAAAAGCTTTTCCACTCTGTCTGGCAAGGAGAAACTGTGCCAGCACAAAAAACATCTCCCATCGTGTTCTAGAGGCTGCACGCAGGTCTGCCGAGTGTTTTGCAAGAAGAGAAAGAAAGTTGTCCAAAACAGCTTGCAATCGAATGTTCATGTGAATAGAAAAGGCAGGAGAGTGGTCAGGTACTGTTTTCTCTCAGTTGGCAAGCTGCGCACACAATCGCAGTGTTGTACAGCTTGTTTCATCACCTTTGCGAAGTTGCCGCTCTCTCCGGCTCCCGGAGACGAAGAAGCTGCTTCTTCGCGCAAAGACGATTCTGCCGCTCACAGTGCTCTGCGGTGTGCGCCTTCTGCCGAAAGAGGCCCGGGAGCTGTGCTTAGCTCTGCAGAGCACCGTACCTTCGTCTTTAGCCTCTCTTCTCGTCTACATCTTAGCAAAAAGCTTTTCCACTCTTTCTGGCAAGGAGAAACTGTGCCGGCACAAAAAACATCTCCCATCGTGTTCTAGAGGCTGCACGGAGGTCTGCCGAGTGTTTTGCAAGAAGAGAAAGAAAGTTGTCCAAAACAGCTTGCAATCGAATGTTCATGTGAATAGAAAAGGCAGGAGAGGGGTCAGGTACTGTTTTCTCTCAGTTGGCAAGCTGCGCACACAATCGCAGTGTTGTACAGCTTGTTTCATCACCTTTGCGAAGCTGCCGCTCTCTCCGGCTCCCGGAGACGAAGAAGCTGTTTCTTCTCGCAAAGACGATTCTGCCGCTCACAGTGCTCTGCGGTGTGCGCCTTCTGCCGAAAGAGGCCCGGGAGCTGTGCTTAGCTCTGAGAAGCACCATACGTGCTTCTTTAGCTTCTCTTCTCGTCTACATCTTAGCAAAAAGCTTTTCCACTCTGTCTGGCAAGGAGAAACTGTGCCAGCACAGAAAACATCTCCCATCGTGTTCTAGAGGCTGCACGGAGGTCTGCCGAGTGTTTTGCAAGAAGAGAAAGAAAGTTGTCCAAAACAGCTTGCAATCGAATGTTCATGTGAATAGAAAAGGCAGGAGAGTGGTCAGGTACTGTTTTCTCTCAGTTGGCAAGCTGCGCACACAATCGCAGTGTTGTACAGCTTGTTTCATCACCTTTGCGAAGTTGCCGCTCTCTCCGGCTCCCGGAGACGAAGAAGCTGCTTCTTCGCGCAAAGACGATTCTGCCGCTCACAGTGATCTGCGGTGTGCGCCTTCTGCCGAAAGACGCCCGGGAGCGGTGCTTAGCTCTGCAGAGCACCGTACCTTCGTCTTTAGCCTCTCTTCTCGTCTACATCTTAGCAAAAAGCTTTTCCACTCTGTCTGGCAAGGAGAAACTGTGCCAGCACAGAAAACATCTCCCATCGTGTTCTAGAGGCTGCACGGAGGTCTGCCGAGTGTTTTGCAAGAAGAGAAAGAAAGTTGTCCAAAACAGCTTGCAATCGAATGTTCATGTGAATAGAAAAGGCAGGAGAGTGGTCAGGTACTGTTTTCTCTCAGTTGGCACGCTGCGCACACAATCGCAGTGTTGTACAGCTTGTTTCATCACCTTTGCGAAGTTGCCGCTCTCTCCGGCTTCCGGAGACGAAGAAGCTGCTTCTTCGCGCAAAGACGATTCTGCCGCTCACAGTGATCTGCGGTGTGCGCCTTCTGCCGAAAGACGCCCGGGAGCGGTGCTTAGCTCTGCAGAGCACCGTACCTTCGTCTTTAGCCTCTCTTCTCGTCTACATCTTAGCAAAAAGCTTTTCCACTCTGTCTGGCAAGGAGAAACTGTGCCAGCACAAAAAACATCTCCCATCGTGTTCTAGAGGCTGCACGGAGGTCTGCAGAGTGTTTTGCAAGAAGAGAAAGAAAGTTGTCCAAAACAGCTTGCAATCGAATGTTCATGTGAATAGAAAAGGCAGGAGAGTGATCAGGTACAGTTTGCTCTCAGTTGGTAAGCTGCGCACACAATCGCAGTGTTGTACAGCTTGTTTCATCACCTTTGCGAAGTTGCCGCTCTCTCCGGCTCCCGGAGACGAAGAAGCTGCTTCTTCGCGCAAAGACGATTCTGCCGCTCACAGTGCTCTGCGGTGTGCGCCTTCTGCCGAAAGAGGTCCGGGAGCGGTGCTTAGCTCTGCAGAGCACCGTACCTTCGTCTTTAGCCTCTCTTCTCGTCTACATCTTAGCAAAAAGCTTTTCCACTCTGTCTGGCAAGAAGAAACTGTGCCAGCACAGAAAACATCTCCCATCGTGTTCTAGAGGCTGCACGGAGGTCTGCCGAGTGTTTTCCAAGAAGAGAAAGAAAGTTGTCCAAAACAGCTTGCAATCGAATGTTCATGTGAATAGAAAAGGCAGGAGAGTGGTCAGGTACTGTTTTCTCTCAGTTGGCACGCTGCGCACACAATCGCAGTGTTGTACAGCTTGTTTCATCACCTTTGCGAAGTTGCCGCTCTCTCCGGCTCCCGGAGACGAAGAAGCTGCTTCTTCGCGCAAAGACGATTCTGCCGCTCACAGTGCTCTGCGGTGTGCGCCTTCTGCCGAAAGAGCCCCGGGAGCTGTGCTTAGCTCTGCAGAGCACCGTACCTTCGTCTTTAGCCTCTCTTCTCGTCTACATCTTAGCAAAAAGCTTTTCCACTCTGTCTGGCAAGGAGAAACTGTGCCAGCACAAAAAACATCTCCCATCGTGTTCTAGAGGCTGCACGGAGGTCTGCCGAGTGTTTTGCAAGAAGAGAAAGAAAGTTGTCCAAAACAGCTTGCAATCGAATGTTCATGTGAATAGAATAGGCAGGAGAGTGGTCAGGTACTGTTTACTCTCAGTTGGCAAGCTGCGCACACAATCGCAGTGTTGTACAGCTTGTTTCATCACCTTTGCGAAGTTGCCGCTCTCTCTGGCTCCCGGAGACGAAGAAGCTGCTTCTTCGCGCAAAGACGATTCTGCCGCTCACAGTGCTCTGCGGTGTGTGTCTTCTGCAGAAAGAGGCCCGGGAGCTGTTTTTAGCTCTGCAGAGTACCATACCTGCATCTTTAGCCTCTCTTCTCGTCTACATCTTAGCAAAAAGCTTTTCCACTCTTTCTGGCAGGGAGAAACTGTGCCAGCACAGAAAACATCTCCCATCGTGTTCTAGAGGCTGCACGGAGGTCTGCCGAGTGTTTTGCAAGAAGAGAAAGAAAGTTGTCCAAAACAGCTTGCAATCGAATGTTCATGTGAATAGAAAAGGCAGGAGAGTGGTCAGGTACTGTTTTCTCTCAGTTGGCAAGCTGCGCACACAATCGCAGTGTTGTACAGCTTGTTTCATCACCTTTGCGAAGTTGCCGCTCTCTCCGGCTCCCGGAGACCAAGAAGCAGCTTCTTCGCGCAAAGACGATTCTGCCGCTCCCAGTGCTCTGCGGTGTGCGCCTTCTGCCGAAAGAGGTCCGGGAGCGGTGCTTTGCTCTGCAGAGCACCGTACCTTCGTCTTTAGCCTCTCTTCTCGTCTACATCTTAGCAAAAAGCTTTTCCACTCTGTCTGGCAAGGAGAAACTGTGCTAGCACAAAAAACATCTCCCATCGTGTTCTAGAGGCTGCACGGAGGTCTGCCGAGTGTTTTGCAAGAAGAGAAAGAAAGTTGTCCAAAACAGCTTGCAATCGAATGTTCATGTGAATAGAAAAGGCAGGAGAGTGGTCAGGTACTGTTTTCTCTCAGTTGGCAAGCTGCGCACACAATCGCAGTGTTGTACAGCTTGTTTCATCACCTTTGCGAAGTTGCCGCTCTCTCCGGCTCCCGGAGACGAAGAAGCTGCTTCTTCGCGCAAAGACGATTCTGCCGCTCACAGTGCTCTGCGGTGTGCGCCTTCTGCCGAAAGAGGCCCGGGAGCGGTGCTTAGCTCTGCAGAGCACCGTACCTTCGTCTTTAGCCTCTCTTCTCGTCTACATCTTAGCAAAAAGCTTTTCCACTCTGTCTGGCAAGGAGAAACTCTGCCAGCACAGAAAACATCTCCCATCGTGTTCTAGAGGCTGCACGTAGGTCTGCCGAGTGTTTTGCAAGAAGAGAAAGAAAGTTGTCCAAAACAGCTTGCAATCGAATGTTCATGTGAATAGAAAAGGCAGGAGAGTGGTCAGGTACTGTTTTCTCTCAGTTGGCAAGCTGCGCACACAATCGCAGTGTTGTACAGCTTGTTTCTTCACCTTTGCGAAGCTGCCGCTCTCTCCGGCTCCCGGAGACGAAGAAGCTGCTTCTTCGCGCAAAGACGATTCTGCTGCTCCCAGTGCTCTGCGGTGTGCGCCTTCTGCCGAAAGAGGTCCGGGAGCGGTGCTTAGCTCTGCAGAGCACCGTACCTTCGTCTTTAGCCTCTCTTCTCGTCTACATCTTAGCAAAAAGCTTTTCCACTCTGTCTGGCAAGGAGAAACTGTGCCAGCACAGAAAACATCTCCCATCGTGTTCTAGAGGCTGCACGGAGGTCTGCCGAGTGTTTTGCAAGAAGAGAAAGAAAGTTGTCCAAAACAGCTTGCAATCGAATGTTCATGTGAATAGAAAAGGCAGGACAGTGGTCAGGTACTGTTTTCTCTCAGTTGGCACGCTGCGCACACAATCGCAGTGTTGTACAGCTTGTTTCATCACCTTTGCGAAGTTGCCGCTCTCTCCGGCTCCCGGAGACGAAGAAGCTGCTTCTTCGCGCAAAGACGATTCTGCCGCTCACAGTGCTCTGCGGTGTGCGCCTTCTGCCGAAAGAGCCCCGGGAGCGGTGCTTAGCTCTGAGAAGCACCATACGTGCTTCTTTAGCCTCTCTTCTCGTCTACATCTTAGCAAAAAGCTTTTCCACTCTGTCTGGCAAGGAGAAACTGTGCCAGCACAGAAAACAGCTCCCATCGTGTTCTAGAGGCTGCACGGAGGTCTGCCGAGTGTTTTGCAAGAAGAGAAAGAAAGTTGTCCAAAACAGCTTGCAATCGAATGTTCATGTGAATAGAAAAGGCAGGAGAGTGGTCAGGTACTGTTTTCTCTCCGTTGGCAAGCTGCGCACACAATCGCAGTGTTGTACAGCTTGTTTCATCACCTTTGCGAAGTTGCCGCTCTCTCCGGCTCCCGGAGACGAAGAAGCTGCTTCTTCGCGCAAAGACGATTCTGCCGCTCACAGTGCTCTGCGGTGTGCGCCTTCTGCCGAAAGACGCCCGGGAGCGGTGCTTAGCTCTGCAGAGCACCGTACCTTCGTCTTTAGCCTCTCTTCTCGTCTACATCTTAGCAAAAAGCTTTTCCACTCTGTCTGGCAAGAAGAAACTGTGCCAGCACAGAAAACATCTCCCATCGTGTTCTAGAGGCTGCACGGAGGTCTGCCGAGTGTTTTGCAAGAAGAGAAAGAAAGTTGTCCAAAACAGCTTGCAATCGAATGTTCATGTGAATAGAAAAGGCAGGAGAGTGGTCAGGTACTGTTTTCTCTCAGTTGGCACGCTGCGCACACAATCGCAGTGTTGTACAGCTTGTTTCATCATCTTTGCGAAGTTGCCGCTCTCTCCGGCTTCCGGAGACGAAGAAGCTGTTTCTTCGCGCAAAGACGATTCTGCCGCTCACAGTGATCTGCGGTGTGCGCCTTCTGCCGAAAGACGCCCGGGAGCGGTGCTTAGCTCTGCAGAGCACCGTACCTTCGTCTTTAGCCTCTCTTCTCGTCTACATCTTAGCAAAAAGCTTTTCCACTCTTTCTGGCAGGGAGAAACTGTGCCAGCACAGAAAACATCTCCCATCGTGTTCTAGAGGCTGCACGGAGGTCTGCAGAGTGTTTTGCACGAAGAGAAAGAAAGTTGTCCAAAACAGCTTGCAATCGAATGTTCATGTGAATAGAAAAGGCAGGAGAGTGATCAGGTACAGTTTGCTCTCAGTTGGTAAGCTGCGCACACAATCGCAGTGTTGTACAGCTTGTTTCATCACCTTTGCGAAGTTGCCGCTCTCTCGGGCTCCCGGAGACGAAGAAGCTGCTTCTTCGCGCAAAGACGATTCTGCCGCTCACAGTGCTCTGCGGTGTGCGCCTTCTGCCGAAAGAGGTCCGGGAGCTGTGCTTAGGTCTGCAGAGCACCGTACCTTCGTCTTTAGCCTCTCTTCTCGTCTACATCTTAGCAAAAAGCTTTTCCACTCTGTCTGGCAAGAAGAAACTGTGCCAGCACAGAAAACATCTCCCATCGTGTTCTAGAGGCTGCACGGAGGTCTGCAGAGTGTTTTGCACGAAGAGAAAGAAAGTTGTCCAAAACAGCTTGCAATCGAATGTTAATGTGAATAGAAAATGCAGGAGAGAGGTCAGGTACTGTTTTCTCTCAGTTGGCAAGCTGCGCACACAATCGCAGTGTTGTACAGCTTGTTTCATCACCTTTGCGAAGTTGCCGCTCTCTCCGGCTCCCGGAGACGAAGAAGCTGCTTCTTCGCGCAAAGACGATTCTGCCGCTCACAGTGCTCTGCGGTGTGCGCCTTCTGCCGAAAGAGGCCCGGGAGCTGTGCTTAGTTCTGCAGAGCACCGTACCTTCGTCTTTAGCCTCTCTTCTCGTCTACATCTTAGCAAAAAGCTTTTCCACTCTGTCTTGCAAGGAGAAACTGTGCCAGCACAGAAAACATCTCCCATCGTGTTCTAGAGGCTGCACGGAGGTCTGCCGAGTGTTTTGCAAGAAGAGAAAGAAAGTTGTCCAAAACAGCTTGCAATCGAATGTTCATGTGAATAGAAAAGGCAGGAGAGTGGTCAGGTACTGTTTTCTCTCAGTTGGCAAGCTGCGCACACAATCGCAGTGTTGTACAGCTTGTTTCATCACCTTTGCGAAGTTGCCGCTCTCTCCGGCTCCCGGAGACGAAGAAGCTGCTTCTTCGCGCAAAGACGATTCTGCCGCTCACAGTGCTCTGCGGTGTGTGTCTTCTGCAGAAAGAGGCCCGGGAGCTGTTTTTAGCTCTGCAGAGTACCATACCTGCTTCTTTAGCCTCTCTTCTCGTCTACATCTTAGCAAAAAGCTTTTCCACTCTTTCTGGCAAGGAGAAACTGTGCCAGCACAAAAAACATCTCCCATCGTGTTCTAGAGGCTGCACGGAGGTCTGCCGAGTGTTTTGCAAGAAGAGAAAGAAAGTTGTCCAAAACAGCTTGCAATCGAATGTTCATGTGAATAGAAAAGGCAGGAGAGTGGTCAGGTACTGTTTTCTCTCAGTTGGCAAGCTGCGCACACAATCGCAGTGTTGTACAGCTTGTTTCATCACCTTTGCGAAGTTGCCGCTCTCTCCGGCTCCCGGAGACGAAGAAGCTGCTTCTTCGCGCAAAGACGATTCTGCCGCTCACTGTGTTCTGCAGTGTGTGTCTTCTGCAGAAAGAGGCCCGGGAGCTGTGCTTTGCTCTGCAGAGTACCATACCTGCTTCTTTAGCCTCTCTTCTCGTCTACATCTTAGCAAAAAGCTTTTCCACTCTTTCTGGCAAGGAGAAACTGTGCCGGCACAAAAAACATCTCCCATCGTGTTCTAGAGGCTGCACGGAGGTCTGCCGAGTGTTTTGCAAGAAGAGAAAGAAAGTTGTCCAAAACAGCTTGCAATCGAATGTTCATGTGAATAGAAAAGGCAGGAGAGGGGTCAGGTACTGTTTTCTCTCAGTTGGCAAGCTGCGCACACAATCGCAGTGTTGTACAGCTTGTTTCATCACCTTTGCGAAGCTGCCGCTCTCTCCGGCTCCCGGAGACGAAGAAGCTGCTTCTTCGCGCAAAGACGATTCTGGTGCTCCCAGTGCTCTGCGGTGTGCGCCTTCTGCCGAAAGAGGTCCGGGAGCGGTGCTTAGCTCTGCAGAGCACCGTACCTTCGTCTTTAGCCTCTCTTCTCGTCTACATCTTAGCAAAAAGCTTTTCCACTCTGTCTGGCAAGGAGAAACTGTGCCAGCACAGAAAACATCTCCCATCGTGTTCTAGAGGCTGCACGGAGGTCTGCCGAGTGTTTTGCAAGAAGAGAAAGAAAGTTGTCCAAAACAGCTTGCAATCGAATGTTCATGTGAATAGAAAAGGCAGGAGAGTGGTCAGGTACTGTTTTCTCTCAGTTGGCAAGCTGCGCACACAATCGCAGTGTTGTACAGCTTGTTTCATCACCTTTGCGAAGTTGCCGCTCTCTCCGGCTCCCGGAGACGAAGAAGCTGCTTCTTCGCGCAAAGACGATTCTGCCGCTC
The DNA here is from genome assembly GCF_028551555.1 of Melozone crissalis. NCBI lineage: Eukaryota > Metazoa > Chordata > Aves > Passeriformes > Passerellidae > Melozone > Melozone crissalis. Next base: position 4,791 of record NW_026536335.1, on the reverse strand, counting down.
ACAGTGCTCTGCGGTGTGTGTCTTCTGCAGAAAGAGGCCCGGGAGCTGTTTTTAGCTCTGCAGAGTACCATACCTGCTTCTTTAGCCTCTCTTCTCGTCTACATCTTAGCAAAAAGCTTTTCCACTCTTTCTGGCAAGGAGAAACTGTGCCAGCACAAAAAACATCTCCCATCGTGTTCTAGAGGCTGCACGGAGGTCTGCCGAGTGTTTTGCAAGAAGAGAAAGAAAGTTGTCCAAAACAGCTTGCAATCGAATGTTCATGTGAATAGAAAAGGCAGGAGAGTGGTCAGGTACTGTTTTCTCTCAGTTGGCAAGCTGCGCACACAATCGCAGTGTTGTACAGCTTGTTTCATCATCTTTGCGAAGTTGCCGCTCTCTCCGGCTTCCGGAGACGAAGAAGCTGCTTCTTCGCGCAAAGACGATTCTGCCGCTCACAGTGCTCTGCGGAGTGCGCCTTCTGCCGAAAGACGCCCGGGAGCGGTGCTTAGCTCTGCAGAGCACCGTACCTTCGTCTTTAGCCTCTCTTCTCGTCTACATCTTAGCAAAAAGCTTTTCCACTCTTTCTGGCAGGGAGAAACTGTGCCAGCACAGAAAACATCTCCCATCGTATTCTAGAGGCTGCACGGAGGTCTGCCGAGTGTTTTGCAAGAAGAGAAAGAAAGTTGTCCAAAACAGCTTGCAATCGAATGTTCATGTGAATAGAAAAGGCAGGAGAGTGGTCAGGTACTGTTTTCTCTCAGTTGGCAAGCTGCGCACACAATCGCAGTGTTGTACAGCTTGTTTCATCACCTTTGCGAAGCTGCCGCTCTCTCCGGCTCCCGGAGACGAAGAAGCTGCTTCTTCGCGCAAAGACGATTCTGGTGCTCCCAGTGCTCTGCGGTGTGCGCCTTCTGCCGAAAGAGCCCCGGGAGCGGTGCTTAGCTCTGCAGAGCACCGTACCTTCGTCTTTAGCCTCTCTTCTCGTCTACATCTTAGCAAAAAGCTTTTCCACTCTGTCTGGCAAGAAGAAACTGTGCCAGCACAGAAAACATCTCCCATCGTGTTCTAGAGGCTGCACGGAGGTCTGCCGAGTGTTTTGCAAGAAGAGAAAGAAAGTTGTCCAAAACAGCTTGCAATCGAATGTTCATGTGAATAGAAAAGGCAGGAGAGTGGTCAGGTACTGTTTTCTCTCAGTTGGCAAGCTGCGCACACAATCGCAGTGTTGTACAGCTTGTTTCATCACCTTTGCGAAGTTGCCGCTCTCTCCGGCTCCCGGAGACCAAGAAGCTGCTTCTTCGCGCAAAGACGATTCTGCCGCTCACAGTGCTCTGCGGTGTGCGCCTTCTGCCGAAAGAGCCCCGGGAGCGGTCCTTAGCTCTGAAAAGCACCATACGTGCTTCTTTAGCCTCTCTTCTCGTCTACATCTTAGCAAAAAGCTTTTCCACTCTGTCTGGCAAGGAGAAACTGTGCCAGCACAGAAAACATCTCCCATTGTGTTCTAGAGGCTGCACGCAGGTCTGCCGAGTGTTTTGCAAGAAGAGAAAGAAAGTTGTCCAAAACAGCTTGCAATCGAATGTTCATGTGAATAGAAAAGGCAGGAGAGTGGTCAGGTACTGTTTTCTCTCAGTTGGCAAGCTGCGCACACAATCGCGGTGTTGTACAGCTTGTTTCATCACCTTTGCGAAGTTGCCGCTCTCTCCGGCTCCCGGAGACGAAGAAGCTGCTTCTTCGCGCAAAGACGATTCTGCCGCTCACAGTGCTCTGCGGTGTGTGTCTTCTGCAGAAAGAGGCCGGGAGCTGTTTTTAGCTCTGCAGAGTACCATACTTCTTCTTTAGCCTCTCTTCTCGTCTACATCTTAGCAAAAAGCTTTTCCACTCTTTCTGGCAAGGAGAAACTGTGCCAGCACAAAAAACATCTCCCATCGTGTTCTAGAGGCTGCACGGAGGTCTGCCGAGTGTTTTGCAAGAAGAGAAAGAAAGTTGTCCAAAACAGCTTGCAATCGAATGTTCATGTGAATAGAAAAGGAAGGAGAGGGGTCAGGTACTGTTTTCTCTCAGTTGGCAAGCTGCGCACACAATCGCAGTGTTGTACAGCTTGTTTCATCACCTTTGCGAAGCTGCCGCTCTCTCCGGCTCCCGGAGACGAAGAAGCTGCTTCTTCGCGCAAAGACGATTCTGGTGCTCCCAGTGCTCTGCGGTGTGCGCCTTCTGCCGAAAGAGGTCCGGGAGCGGTGCTTAGCTCTGCAGAGCACCGTACCTTCGTCTTTAGCCTCTCTTCTCGTCTACATCTTAGCAAAAAGCTTTTCCACTCTGTCTGGCAAGGAGAAACTGTGCCAGCACAGAAAACATCTCCCATCGTGTTCTAGAGGCTGCACGGAGGTCTGCCGAGTGTTTTGCAAGAAGAGAAAGAAAGTTGTCCAAAACAGCTTGCAATCGAATGTTCATGTGAATAGAAAAGGCAGGAGAGTGGTCAGGTACTGTTTTCTCTCAGTTGGCAAGCTGCGCACACAATCGCAGTGTTGTACAGCTTGTTTCATCATCTTTGCGAAGTTGCCGCTCTCTCCGGCTCCCGGAGACGAAGAAGCTGCTTCTTCGCGCAAAGACGATTCTGCCGCTCACAGTGCTCTGCGGTGTGCGCCTTCTGCCGAAAGAGCCCCGGGAGCTGTGCTTAGCTCTGCAGAGCACCGTACCTTCGTCTTTAGCCTCTCTTCTCGTCTACATCTTAGCAAAAAGCTTTTCCACTCTGTCTGGCAAGGAGAAACTGTGCCAGCACAAAAAACATCTCCCATCGTGTTCTAGAGGCTGCACGCAGGTCTGCCGAGTGTTTTGCAAGAAGAGAAAGAAAGTTGTCCAAAACAGCTTGCAATCGAATGTTCATGTGAATAGAAAAGGCAAGAGAGTGGTCAGGTACTGTTTTCTCTCAGTTGGCAAGCTGCGCACACAATCGCAGTGTTGTACAGCTTGTTTCATCACCTTTGCGAAGTTGCCGCTCTCTCCGGCTCCCGGAGACGAAGAAGCTGCTTCTTCGCGCAAAGACGATTCTGCCGCTCACAGTGCTCTGCGGTGTGTGTCTTCTGCAGAAAGAGGCCCGGGAGCTGTTTTTAGCTCTGCAGAGTACCATACCTGCTTCTTTAGCCTCTCTTCTCGTCTACATCTTAGCAAAAAGCTTTTCCACTCTTTCTGGCAAGGAGAAACTGTGCCAGCACAAAAAACATCTCCCATCGTGTTCTAGAGGCTGCACGGAGGTCTGCCGAGTGTTTTGCAAGAAGAGAAAGAAAGTTGTCCAAAACAGCTGGCAATCGAATGTTCATGTGAATAGAAAAGGCAGGAGAGTGGTCAGGTACTGTTTTCTCTCAGTTGGCAAGCTGCGCACACAATCGCAGTGTTGTACAGCTTGTTTCATCATCTTTGCGAAGTTGCCGCTCTCTCCGGCTTCCGGAGACGAAGAAGCTGCTTCTTCGCGCAAAGACGATTCTGCCGCTCACAGTGCTCTGCGGAGTGCGCCTTCTGCCGAAAGACGCCCGGGAGCGGTGCTTAGCTCTGCAGAGCACCGTACCTTCGTCTTTAGCCTCTCTTCTCGTCTACATCTTAGCAAAAAGCTTTTCCACTCTTTCTGGCAGGGAGAAACTGTGCCAGCACAGAAAACATCTCCCATCGTGTTCTAGAGGCTGCACGGAGGTCTGCCGAGTGTTTTGCAAGAAGAGAAAGAAAGTTGTCCAAAACAGCTTGCAATCGAATGTTCATGTGAATAGAAAAGGCAGGAGAGTGGTCAGGTACTGTTTTCTCTCAGTTGGCAAGCTGCGCACACAATCGCAGTGTTGTACAGCTTGTTTCATCACCTTTGCGAAGTTGCCGCTCTCTCCGGCTCCCGGAGACGAAGAAGCTGCTTCTTCGCGCAAAGACGATTCTGCCGCTCCCAGTGCTCTGCGGTGTGCGCCTTCTGCCGAAAGAGGTCCGGGAGCGGTGCTTTGCTCTGCAGAGCACCGTACCTTCGTCTTTAGCCTCTCTTCTCGTCTACATCTTAGCAAAAAGCTTTTCCACTCTGTCTGGCAAGAAGAAACTGTGCCAGCACAGAAAACATCTCCCATCGTGTTCTAGAGGCTGCACGGAGGTCTGCCGAGTGTTTTGCAAGAAGAGAAAGAAAGTTGTCCAAAACAGCTTGCAATCGAATGTTCATGTGAATAGAAAAGGCAGGAGAGTGGTCAGGTACTGTTTTCTCTCAGTTGGCACGCTGCGCACACAATCGCAGTGTTGTACAGCTTGTTTCATCACCTTTGCGAAGTTGCCGCTCTCTCCGGCTCCCGGAGACGAAGAAGCTGCTTCTTCGCGCAAAGACGATTCTGCCGCTCACAGTGCTCTGCGGTGTGCGCCTTCTGCCGAAAGAGGCCCGGGAGCGGTGCTTAGCTCTGCAGAGCACCGTACCTTCGTCTTTAGCCTCTCTTCTCGTCTACATCTTAGCAAAAAGCTTTTCCACTCTGTCTGGCAAGGAGAAACTGTGCCAGCACAAAAAACATCTCCCATCGTGTTCTAGAGGCTGCACGGAGGTCTGCCGAGTGTTTTGCAAGAAGAGAAAGAAAGTTGTCCAAAACAGCTTGCAATCGAATGTTCATGTGAATAGAATAGGCAGGAGAGTGGTCAGGTACTGTTTTCTCTCAGTTGGCAAGCTGCGCACACAATCGCAGTGTTGTACAGCTTGTTTCATCACCTTTGCGAAGTTGCCGCTCTCTCCGGCGCCCGGAGACGAAGAAGCTGCTTCTTCGCGCAAAGACGATTCTGCCGCTCACAGTGCTCTGCGGTGTGTGTCTTCTGCAG
>NW_026536334.1:0-36489 GCF_028551555.1 Melozone crissalis | reverse complement strand
ATTTTGGGAATTTTGGGATCAGCTCTGGGCTCCTCATTCCAAGGATTTGGAGGAAAAATCAGGAAAAAATGGGAATTTTGGAGGGAAAAAATTGGGGATTTTTGAGGGAAAAAAATCAGGGATTTTTGAGGGAAAATTGGGGAAATTTTGAGGGGAAAATTGGGAATGGATGAGGGGAAAAACTTGGAAAAAAATGGGAATTTTTGAGGGGAAAAATTGGGAATTTTTGAGGGGAAAAAATTGAGAATTTTTGAAGGAAAATTGAGGACTATTTGAGGGGGGAAAAATTGGGAATGGTTGAGGGGAAAAAAGGGAATTTTTGAGAGAAAAATCTGGGAATGGTTGAGGGGAAATTGGGAATGGCTGAGGGTAAAAACCTGGAAAAAATGGGAAATTTTGAGGGGAAAAATTGGGGAATTTTTTTGAGGGGAAAAATTTGGGAGTGGTGGAGGGGAAATTGAGAATGGTTGAGGGGAAAAAATGGGAATTATTGAGGGAAAATTGAGAATGGTTGAGGGAAAAATTGGGAATGGTTGAGGGGAAAAACTGGGAATGGTGAGGGAAAATTTTGGGAATTTTTGAGGGGAAAATTTGGGATTTTTTGAGGGAAAATCGAGGGAGAATCGGGAATGGGTGAAGGGGAAAATTGGGAATTTTTAAGGGAAAAAATTGGAATTGTTGAGGGAAAAAATGGGAATGAACGAGGGGAAAACTTGGAAAAAATGGGAATTTTAGAGGGAAAAAATTGGGAATGGCTGAGGGGAAAAACTGGGAATGGGGATGGAAAAATTTGGGAATTTTTGAGAGGGAAAAAGATTGGGAATTTTGGACAGAAAATCAGGAATAGCTGAGGGGAAAAATTGGGAATTTTTGAGGGAAAAAATTGGAATTTTTGAGGGGAAAAACTCAGAAAACCTGGGAATTTCTGAGGGGGAAAAAATGGGAATGGTTCAGGGAAAACCTGGGGGAAAATTGGGAATTTTTGAGGGGAAAAAATCTGGGAATGGCTGAGGGGAAAAAAAACTGGAATGGATGAGGGGGAAAATTTGACAAAAATTGGGAATTTTGAGGGGAAGACACTGGGAATGGTGAGGGAAAATTGGGAATTTTTGAAGGAAAATCGAGAATGGTGAGGGAAAAAATTGGGAATGGCTGAGGGGAAAAACTTGGGAAAAAGGAAATTTTTGAGGGGAAAAAATCAGGAATGATTGAGGGAAATTGGGAATGGTTGAGGGGAAAAACTCAGAAAAATCGGGAAATTTTGAGGGGAAAAAATTGGGGAATTTTGAAAGGAAAAAATCAGGAATTTTGAGGGAAAATTGAGAATCGTTGAGGGGAAAAAATGGGGAATTTTTGAAGGAATATTGAGAATGGTTGAGGGGAAAACATTGGGAATTATTGAGGGAAAATTGGGAATGGTTGAGGAGAAAAACTCAGAAAAATTGGAATTTTTGACGGGAAAAAAACTGGGAATGGTTGAGGGGGAAAACTTTGAAAAAATAGGAATTTTTGAGGGGGAAAAAATGGGTATTTTTGAAGGAAAATCGAGAATGGTGAGGGAAAAAATTGGGAATGGCCTCAGGGGAAAAACTTGGGAAAAAAGGGAATTTTTGAGGGGAAAAATTTGGGAATAGTTGAGGGAAACTGGGAATGGATGAGGGAGAAAACTGGAAAAAATGGGAATTTTTGAGGGGAAAAAGCTCGGAATTTTTGAAGGAAAAAACTGAGAATGGTTGAGGGAAAAAATCAGGAATGGTTGAGGGGAAAAACTCAGAAAAAGTGGGAATTTTGAGGGGAAAAAACTGGGAATGTTTTAGGGAAAACTCGGAATAGTTGAGGGAAAAATTTGGGAATTTCTGAGGGAAAAAATCAGGAATGGTTGAGGGGAAAAAGTTGGCAAAAAATTGGGAATATTTGAGGGGAAAAGCCGGGACTGGCTGAGGGAAAAAAACTCAGAAAAACTGGGAATTTTTGAGGGGAAAAAATTGGGAATTTTTAAAGGAAAAAATTGGGAATTTTGAGGAAAAAAAATTGGGAAATGTTGAGGGAAAACATTGGGACTTTTTGAGGGGAAAGATTTGGAATTTTTGAGGGAAAATTGGGAATGGCTGAGGGGAAAAACTCAGAAAAACTGGGAGTTTTTGTGGGAAAAAATTGGGAATGTGTTGCTGTCCCAGTTTTCCCATTCCCGGTTTTCCATCCCGATCCATTCCTGGTTTTCCATCCCGGTGATCCCATTCCCGATCCATTCCCGGTTGCTCTCCCATCCAATCCCGTTAATCCAAATCCATTCCCATTTTTCCATCCCAATCCATTCCCGTTTATCCCGGTGATCCCATTCCTGATTTTCCATCCTGATCCATTCCCGGTTTTCCATCCCGATCCATTCCTGGTTTTCCATCCCGGTGATCCCATTCCCGATCCATTCCCGGTTGCTCTCCCATCCAATCCCGTTAATCCAAATCCATTCCCATTTTTCCATCCCAATCCATTCCCGTTTATCCCGGTGATCCCATTCCTGATTTTCCATCCTGATCCATTCCTGGTTTTCCATCCCGATCCATTCCTGGTTTTCCATCCCAATGATCCCATTCCCGATCCATTCCCGGTTGTTCTGCCATCCATTCCTGTTTATCCCATTCCCAGTTATTCCAGTTATCCCAATGATCCCATTCCCGGTTATCCCAATGATCCCATTCCCGGTTTTCCATCCCAATCCCATTCCCGGTTTCCCATTCCCAGTTGTTCCCATTCCGGTGATCCCATTCCCAGTTGTTTATCCCAATCCATTCCCGTTTATCCTGGTGATCCCATTCCTGGTTTTCCATCCCGATCCATTCCTGGTTTTCCATCCCGGTGATCCCATTCCCGATCCATTCCCAGTTGTTCTCCCATCCAATCCCATTAATCCCAATCCCATTCCCATTTTTCCATTGTGATTCCATTCCCAGTTGTGATCCCGATCCCATTCCTGGTTGTTATCCCAGTTTTCCATCCCAATCCCATTCCCGGTGATCCCGTTCCGGTGATCCCATTCCCAGTTGTTCTCCCATCCATTCCCATTTATCCCGGTTTTCCCAATCCCAGTTATCCCATTCCGGATTATCCCAATCATCCCATTCCCAGTTGTTATCCCAGTTTTCCATCCTGATCCATTCCCCATTGTTATCCTGGTTTTCTCAGTGATCCCGTTCCCGGTTTCCCATTCCCAGCTGATCCCATCCCGATGATCCCATTCCCGGTTTTCCATCCGGTTCCCATTCCCAGTGATCCCATTATTGGTTTCCCATTCCCAGTTGTTTATCCCAGTCCATTCCCGTTTATCCCAGTGATCCCATTCCCGGTTGTTATCCCATTCCCGATCCATTCCGGTTGTTCTCCCATCCATTCACGGTTATCCCGGTTATCCCGCTTGTCCCATTCCCGGTTATCCCGGTTATCCCATTCCTGGTTCCCAATCCCACTCCCTATATCCCAATCCATTCCCGATTGTCCCAATCCATTCCCGGCTGTTCTCTCATCCATTCCCTTTTATCCCGATCCCATTCCTGGTTATCCCGGTTATCCCAACTCCATTCCTGATTGTCCCGTTCCCATTCCCAGTTCCCATTCCCGGTTATCCCAGTCCCATTCCCTGATTGTCTTGATCCATTCCCAGCTGCTATTCCATCCATTCCCGGTTATCCCAGTGATCCCATTCCCGGTTTTCCATCCCAATTCCATTCCCGGTTTCCCATTCCCAGCTGATCCCATTCTGGTGATCCCATTCCCAGTTGTTTATCCCAATCCATTCCCGTTTATCCTGGTGATCCCATTCCCGGTTTTCCATCCTGATCCATTCCTGGTTTTCCATCCCGGTGATCCCATTCCCAATCCATTCCTGGTTCTCCCATCCATTCCCATTTATCCCATTCCCACTTATCCCATTTATCCCATTCCCAGTTATCCTGATCCCATTCCTGTTTGTCCCATCCATTCCCAGTTGTTATCCGGTTTTTCCATCCTGATCCATTCCCGTTTATCTTGATCCATTCCCATTTTTCCATCCTGATCCCATTCCCGGTTGTCCCGATGATCGCATTCCTGGTTTTCCATCACAATCCCATTCCCAGTTTCCCATTCCAGGTTTTCCATCCCAATCCCATTCCCGGTTTCCCATTCCCAGTTGTTCCCATCCCGGTGATCCCATTCCCGGTTGTTTATCCCGATCCCATTCCCAGTTTATCCCAGTGATCCCATTCCCGGTTTTCCATCCCGATCCATTCCCGGTTTTCCATCCCGGTGATCCCATTCCCGATCCATTCCCAGGTGTTCTCCCATCCAATCCTGTTAATCCAAATCCATTCCCATTTTTCCATCCCAATCCCATTCCCGGTTTCCCATTCCCGGTTGATCCCATTCCGGTGATCCCATTCCCGGTTGTTTACCCCAATCCATTCCCGTTTATCCCGATCCCATTCCCATTTATCCCAGTGATCCCATTCCCAGTTTCCATTCCCATTCCCAGTTCCCGATCCCATTCTGATTTATGCCAATCCCATTCCTGGTTATCCCGATCCTTTCCCAGTAGTTCTTCTGATCCCATTCCCGGTTATCCCGGTGATCCCATTCCCGGTTCCCGATCCCATTCCCATTCATCCCGATCCCATTCCTGATTATCCGGATTCATTCCCAGTTGCTCTCCCATCCATTCCCATTTATCCCGGTTATCCCATTCCCACCTGTCCCATTCATCCCATTCCCAGTTATCCCGATCCCATTCCCAGTTATCCTGATCCCGTTCCTGTTTGTCCCATCCATTCCCAGTTGTTGTCCGGCTTTTCCATCCCGATCCATTCCCAGTTGTTATCCCGATCCCATTCCCGGTTATCCCGGTGATCCCATTCCCGGTTGTCATCCCAGTTTTCCATCCCGATGCATTCCCCGTTGTTATCCCAGTTATCCCAATGATCCCATTCCCAGTTTTCCATTCCCAGTGAGCCCATCCCTGGTTTTCCATCCCAATCCCATTCCCAGGGTCCCATTCCCAGTTGATCCCAATCCGGTTATTCCATTCCCGGTTGTTTATCCCAATCCATTCCCGTTTATCCCAGTGATGCCATTCCCGGTTTTCCATCCTGATCCATTCCTGGGTTTCCATCCCGGTGATCCCATCCCCGATCCATTCCCGGTTGTTCTCCCATCCATTCCCCGTTGTTATCCCGATCCATTCCCCGTTATCCCGGTGATCTCATTCCCGATTTCCCACCCTGATCCCATTCCCAGTTTCCCATTCCCGGCTGATCCCATCCCGGTGATCCCATTCCCGGTTGTTATCCCAGTTTTCCATCTTGATCCATTCCTGGTTGTTATCCCGGTTATCCTGGTGATCCCATTCCCGGTTTTCCATCCCAATCCCATTCCCGGTTGTTTTCCCATTCCCAGTTTCCCAATCCCGCTCTCTCCCATTCCTGGTTTTCGGTTCCCTCTGTTCCCATTCCCAATATTTTCCCCATTTCCATTCCCAGTTTTTTTCCCATTCCCAGCTTTCCCTCTATTCCCATTCCCATTTTTTTTCCCATTCCCATTCCCAGTTTTTCCCATTCCTGGTTTTCCCCATTCCCGGGTTTTCCCCGTTCCCGTTCCCATTCCCGGTTTTCCCTGTTTCCGTTTTTTTTTTCCATTCCCGTTGCTGGTTTTCCCATTGTTCCCATTCCCTTTTTTTCCTGTTCCCGGTTTTCCCTCTATTCCCATTCCCAATCTCGTTCCGCCTTTTTCCCGTTGTTCCCGTTGCTGGCTTTTCCCCATTCCCATTCCCGTTCCCATTCCCGGTTTTTCCCATTCCCATTCCCCGCATTCCCATTCCCGGTTTTTCCCGTTCCTGGTTTTTCCCCGCTCCCATTCCCCGTTCCCGGTTGTTCCCTGCATTCCCATTCCAGGTTGTTCCCTCCATTCCCGGTTTTTCCCGGTTGTTCCCGCGGCCGGAGCCGCTCCCGCTTCAGTTCCCGTTCCCGTTCTCTGCATTCCCATTCCCGTTGTTCCCATTCCCGGTTTTTCCCGTTCCCAGTTGTTCCTGTTCCCATTCCCATTCCCGTTCTCATCTCCATTCCCGGTTTTCCCCGTTGTTCCCGCTCCCATTCCCGTTCCCGTTGTTCCCATTCCCGGTTTTCCCCGTTGTCCCTGTTCCCGTTCCCATTCCCGTTCCCGGTTTTCCCTCTGTTCCCATTCCCGGTTTTCCCTCCGTTCCCATTCCCGTTGTTCCCGTTCCTGGTTTTCCCTCCATTCCCGTTCCCGTTCCCGGATTTCCCTTCGTTCCCGATTTTCCCTCCATTCCCGATGTTCCCGTTCCCGGTTTTCCCTCCGTTCCCGTTTGCGGTTTTCCCTCCATTCCCGGTTTTTTCCGTTCCCGTTCCCGGTTTTCCCTCCATTCCCGGTTTTTCCCGTTCCCATTCCCGGTTTTCGCTCCGTTCCCGTTCCCGGTTTTCCCTCCGTTCCCGTTCCCGTTCCCGTTCCCGGTTTTCCCTCCGTTCCCATTCCCGGTTTTTCCCGTTCCCATTCCCGGTTTTCCCTCCGTTCCCGTTCCCGTTCCCATTCCCGGTTTTCGCTCCGTTCCCATTCCCGTTCCCATTCCCGGTTTTTCCCGTTCCCGTTCCCGGTTTTTGCTCCGTTCCCGTTCCCGTTCCCATTCCCGGTTTTCGCTCCGTTCCCGTTCCCGGTTTTCCCTCCGTTCCCGTTCCCGTTCCCATTCCCGGTTTTCGCTCCGTTCCCATTCCCGTTCCCGTTCCCGGTTTTTCCCGTTCCCATTCCCGGTTTTCGCTCCGTTCCCGTTCCCGGTTTTCGCTCCGCTCCCGTTCCCGTTCCCATTCCCGGTTTTCGCTCCGCTCCCGTTCCCGGTTTTCGCTCCGCTCCCGGTGTTTCTTTCCCGCCCCCGTTCCCGCCCCCGCTCCCGCCGGCTCCGCTCCCGCCGCAGCCGCCGCCGCCGCCGCCGCAGCGCCATGTACGGTACGGGAGGGCGCCCACACCGATGGGACACAAACCGGGACAGAACCGGGACAGAACCGGGACAGAACCGGGACAACACCGGGATAACACCGGGATAACACCGGGATAACACCGGGATAAAATCCGGGATAACGGCGGGGATAACGGGGGCGGGAACTGCGGGAACGCGGCCCCGGCCCCGCCCCGGCCCCGGCACCGCCGGAGCATCCCCGGGAGGGACCCAAAAATCACCAAAAAAACCCCAAAAACGGCACCGGGAGGGACCCGGAATCCCCAAAAATCTGCGGGGCGGGACCCAAAACAGCGCCGGGAGGGACCCCAAAATCCCCGAAAACCCCAAAATCTGTAGGGCGGGACCGAAAATCCCCCAAAAAAACCCCAAAAACAGCAGCGGGAGGGACCCAAAAAACCCCAAAAACAGCAGCGGGAGGGACCCCAAAATCCCCGAAAACCCCAAAAATCTGTGGGGTGGGACCGAAAATCCCCAAAAAACCCCCAAAAAACAGCAGCGGGTGGGACCCCAAAATCCCCGAAAACCCCAAAAATCTGTGGGGCGGGACCGAAAATCCCCAAAAAAAACCCCAAAAAACAGCAGCGGGAGGGACCCAAAAAACCCCAAAAACAGCAGCGGGAGGGACCCCAAAATCCCCGAAAACCCCAAAATCTGTAGGGCGGGACCGAAAATCCCCAAAAAAAACCCCAAAAACAGCAGCGGGAGGGACCCCAAAATCCCCGAAAACCCCAAAAATCTGTGGGGCGGGACCGAAAATCCCCAAAAAAAACCCCAAAAAACAGCAGCGGGAGGGACCCAAAAAACCCCAAAAACAGCAGCGGGAGGGACCCCAAAATCCCCGAAAACCCCAAAATCTGTAGGGCGGGACCGAAAATCCCCCAAAAAACCCCAAAAACAGCAGCGGGAGGGACCCCAAAATCCCCGAAAACCCCAAAATCTGTGGGGCGGGACCGAAAATCCCCCCAAAAAACCCCCAAAAACAGCAGCGGGAGGGACCCCAAAATCCCCGAAAACCCCAAAATCTGTGGGGCGGGACCGAAAATCCCCCAAAAAAACCCCAAAAACAGCAGCGGGAGGGACCCAAAAAACCCCAAAAACAGCAGCGGGAGGGACCCCAAAATCCCCGGGAGGGACCCAAACGGCGCCGGGAGGGACCCCGAAATCCCCGAAAAAACCCCAAAAACGGCACCGGGAGGGACCCAAAAATCACCAAAAAAACCCCAAAAATCTGTGGGGCGGGACCCAAAAAACAGCACCGGGAACCCCAAAATCTGCAAAAAACCCCAAAAATCTGTGGGGCGGGACCGAAAACAGCACCGGGAACCCCCAAAATCTGAGGGGCGGGAACGGTTTGGGGACCCCAAAATCACCGGGAAACCCCAAAATCGGCAGAAACCCCAAAATCACCGGGAGGGACCTGAAAGCCCCGGGAAACCCCAAAGAGCGCAGGGAAACCCCAAAATCTGCAGAAAAACCCCCAAAATCTGAGGGGTGGGAGCGGTTTGGGACCCCAAAATCATCGGGAGGGACCCAAAGCAGCACCGGGAACCCCAAAATCTGCAAAAATAACCCCAAAACCTGAGGGGTGGGAGCGGTTTGGGACCCCAAAATCATCGGGAGGGACCCAAAGCAGCACCGGGAACCCCAAAATCTGCAAAAATAACCCCAAAACCTGAGGGGTGGGAGCGGTTTGGGACCCCAAAATCATCGGGAGGGACCCAAAGCAGCACCAGGAACCCCAAAATCTGCAAAAATAACCCCAAAATCTGAGGGGTGGGAGCGGTTTGGGACCCCAAAATCATCGGGAGGGACCCAAAGCAGCACCAGGAACCCCAAAATCTGCAAAAATAACCCCAAAATCTGAGGGGTGGGAGCGGTTTGGGACCCCAAAATCATCGGGAGGGACCCAAAGCAGCACCAGGAACCCCAAAATCTGCAGAAAAACCCCCAAAATCTGAGGGGTGGGAGCGGTTTGGGGACCCCGAAATCACTGAGAGGGACCCCAAAACAGCACCAGGAAACCCCAAAATCCCCAAAATTTGTGAGGTGGGACCCCAAACATCATCGGGGCACCCCAAAACCTGTGGGGTGGGAGCGGTTCGGGAACCCCAAAATCTGCGGGAAACCCCAAAATTGGCAGGAAACCCCAAAATTTGTGGGGTGGGATCGGTTTGGGGACCCCAAAATCTGCAGGAAACCCCAAAATCTGTGGGGTGGGAGCGGCTTGGGGACCCCAAAATCTGCGGGAAACCCCAAAATCTGTGGGGTGGGAGCGGCTTGGGGACCCCAAAATCTCCAGGAAACCCCAAAATCTGTGGGATGGGAGCGGTTTGGGGACCCCAAAATCTGCGGGAAACCCCGAAATCTGTGGGGTGGGAGCGGTTCGGGGACCCCAAAATCTGCGGGAAACCCCAAAATCTGTGGGGTGGGAGCGGTTTGGGGACCCCAAAATCTCCAGGAAACCCCAAAATCCTCTGGAGTGACCCCAAACAGCACCGGGGAACCCCAAAATTGGCAGGAAACCCCAAAATCTGTGGGGTGGGATCACTTTGGGGACCCCAAAATCTGCGGGAAACCCCAAAATCTGTGGGGTGGGATCGGTTTGGGGACCCCAAAATCTGCGGGAAACCCCAAAATCTGTGGGGTGGGAGCGGTTTGGGGACCCCAAAATCTGCAGGAAACCCCAAAATTTGTGGGGTAGGATCGGTTTGGGGACCCCAAAATCTGCGGGAAACCCCAAAATCTGTGGGGTGGGAGCGGCTTGGGGACCCCAAAATCTGCAGGAAACCCCAAAATCTGTGGGGTGGGAGCGGTTTGGGGACCCCAAAATCTGCTGGAAATCCCAAAATTTTTTGGGAAACCCCAAAATTTATGGGCTTGGATGGTTTTCGGGAACCCCAAATTTATCGGGGTGGGCGCGGTTTGGGGGTCGGGGAGCCCCAAACTTTGGGGGTTTTGGGGCGTTTTGGGGCCGAATCCGGGATTTGGGGGCTGAACCCGGAATTTTTGGGCGGAATTTTGAGAATTTTGGGGCCGAATCTGGGGCTTTTGGGGTCGGATCCGGGATTTTTCGGGCTGAATTCTTGGATTTGGGGCCACGTTCGGGGTTTTGGGGCCGGATTTAAGCGTTTTGGGGCAAATTCTGGAGGTTTTGGGGCCAAATGTTAGGAATTTTGGGGCTGAATGTGGGGGTTTTGGGGCGGAATTCTGGAGGTTTTGGGGCCGAATCCAGGGATCTGGGGCTGGAATTTCAGGATTTGGGGGCCGGATTTGAGGATTTTGGGGCCAAATCTTGGATTTTGGGGTCGAATTCCAGGGTTTTGGGGCTGAATTTCGGGGTTTTGAGGCTGATTCTGGGAGTTTTGGGGCCGAATCTAGGGATTTGGGGGCTGAATTTGAGGATTTTGGGGCCGGATTTGAGGATTTTGGGGCCAAATCTTGGATTTTGGGGTCGAATTCCAGGATTTTGGGGTCAAATCTTGGATTTTGGGGTTGAATTCCAGGATTTTGGGGTCAAATCTTGGATTTTGGGGTCGAATTCCAGGATTTGGGGCCAAATCTTGGATTTTGGGGTCCAATTCCAGGATTTGGGGCCAAATCTTGGATTTTGGGGTCCAATTCCAGGATTTGGGGCCAAATCTTGGATTTTGGGGTCCAATTCCAGGATTTGGGGCCAAATCTTGGATTTTGGGGTCGAATTCCAGGATTTTGGGGTCAAATCTTGGATTTTGGGGTCGAATTCCAGGATTTTGGGGCCAAATCTTGGATTTTGGGGTCGAATTCCAGGATTTTGGGGCCAAATCTTGGATTTTGGGGTCCAATTCCAGGATTTTGGGGCCAAATCTTGGATTTTGGGGTCGAATTCCAGGATTTTGGGGCCAAATCTGGCATTTTGGGGCTGACTGTGGGGATTTTGGGGACAAATCCCCGGAACTTGGGCCCAAAACCAGGGATGTTTGGGTCAAATTTTAGGATTTTGGGGTCAAATCTGGGCATTTTGGGGTCAGATCCGTGATTTTGGGGCGGAATTCCGGGGTTTTGGGGCACGTTTTAGGATTTTGGGGCCGAACCCAGGGATTTTGGGGCTGAATTTCGGGGTTTTGGGGCCGAACTCGGGGATTTTGGACCTGAGTCCAGGATTTTGGGGCCAATTCTGGGGATTTTGGGGCCAAATCTGGGATTTGGGTGCCAAATTCCGGGACTTTGGCGCCGAATTCGGGATTTTGGGGCCGGTTTTGGGGTTTTGGGGTCAGATTCCGGGATTTTGGGGATGGATCCAGGGGTTTGGGGGTCGAATCCCAGGAATTTGGGGCTGAATTTTGGGGTTTTGAGGCTGATTCTGGGGGTTTTGGGGCCGAATGCAGGGATGTGGGGGCTGAACTTGAGGATTTTGGGGCCAAACCTGGGATTTTGGGGCCAAATTCCAGGATTTTGGGGTTGAATCCCAGCACTTTGGGGCTGAATTCCAGGGTTTTGAGGCCGATTTTGGGAGATTTTGGGGGCTGAGTGTGGGGGTTTTGGGGCCAAATTTGGCCATTTTGGGGCCAAATTTTAGGATTTTGGGGCCAAACCTGGGATTCTGGGGCTGAATTTTAGGATTTTGGGGCCGATTCCGGTATTTCAGGGCTGAATTTTAAGATTTTTGGGGCCAAACTCCTGGGTTTTGGGGCCGATTCTGTGGTTTTGGGGCCGAACTCCTGGATTTTGGGGCTGATTCCCAGGATTTTGGGGTCAAATTTGGGGATTTTGGGCCCGGATCTGGGGTTTTGGAGCTGAATTTCAGGATTTTGGGGCAGAACTCCTGCATTTGGGATTCTGTGAGTTTTGGGCTGAATTTCAGGATTTTGGGGCCAAATCCAGCGATTTTGGGGACGGTTCTGTTGTTTCGGGGCCGGTTTTGTGGTTTTGGGGGTGAATTTCAGGATTTTGGGTCGGAATCTGGAGTTTTGGGGCCGATTCCGAGGTTTTGGGTTGGAATCCGGAGGTTTTGGGGCCGATTCTGAGGTTTTGGGGTGAAATCCGAGGTTTTGGGGTGGAATCCGGGGGTTTTGGGGCCGAATTCGATGTTTTGGGTGGGAATCCGGGGATTTTGGGGCTGAATTTTAGGATTTTGGGGTTGAATTGCAGCGATTTTGGGGCTGAATCCAGGGATTTTGGGGCCAAATTTTGGAGTTTTGGGGTCAAATCCGGCATTTTGGGGTGAACTTTAGGATTTTGGGGCCAATTCTGGGGCTTTTGGGGCCGAATGTGGGGGTTTGGCGCTGAATTCCAGGATTTTGATGCCAAATTTCAGGATTTTGGTGCCGAATTCCAGGATTTTGGGGCAGAGCCCAGGGATTTTGGGGCTGAATTTTAGGATTTTGGGGCAAATTCTGGAGGTTTTGGGGCCAAATGTTAGGAATTTTGGGGCTGAATGTGGGGGTTTTGGGGCGGAATTCTGGGGGCTTTGGGGCCGAATCCAGGGATCTGGGGCTGGAATTTCAGGATTTGGGGGCCGGATTTGAGGATTTTGGGGTCAAATCTTGGATTTTGGGGTTGAATTCCAGGATTTTGGGGTCAAATCTGGCATTTTGGGGCTGACTGTGGGGATTTTGGGGACAAATCCCCGGAACTTGGGCCCAAACCCAGGGATGTTTGGGTCAAATTTTAGGATTTTGGGGTCAAATCTGGGCATTTTGGGGTCAGATCCGGGGTTTTGGGGCGGAATTCCGGGGTTTTGGGGCACGTTTTAGGATTTTGGGGCCGAACCCAGGGATTTTGGGGCTGAATTTCCGGGTTTTGGGGCCGAACTCGGGGATTTTGGACCTGAGTCCAGGATTTTGGGGCCAATTCTGGGGATTTTGGGGTCAAATCTGGGATTTGGGTGCCAAATTCCGGGACTTTGGTGCCGAATTCGGGATTTTGGGGCCGGTTTTGGGGTTTTGGGGTCAGATTCCGGGATTTTGGGGATGGATCCAGGGGTTTGGGGGTCGAATCCCAGGAATTTGGGGCTGAATTTTGGGGTTTTGAGGCTGATTCTGGAGGTTTTGGGGCCGAATGCAGGGATGTGGGGGCTGAACTTGAGGATTTTGGGGTCAAACCTGGGATTTTGGGGCCGAATTCCAGGATTTTGGGGTTGAATCCCAGCACTTTGGGGCTGAATTCCGGGGTTTTGAGGCCGATTTTGGGAGATTTTGGGGGCTGAGTGTGGGGGTTTTGGGGCCAAATTTTAGGATTTTGGGGCCAAATTTTAGGATTTTGGGGCCAAACCTGGGATTCTGGGGCTGAATTTTAGGATTTTGGGGCCGATTCCGGTATTTCAGGGCTGAATTTTAAGATTTTTGGGGCCAAACTCCTGGGTTTTGGGGCCGAATCTGTGGTTTTGGGGCCGAACTCCTGGATTTTGGGGCTGATTCCCAGGATTTTGGGGCCAAATTTGGGGATTTTGGGCCCGGATCTGGGGTTTTGGAGCTGAATTTCAGGATTTTGGGGCAGAACTCCTGCATTTGGGATTCTGTGAGTTTTGGGCTGAATTTCAGGATTTTGGGGCCAAATCCAGCGATTTTGGGGACGGTTATGTTGTTTCGGGGCCGGTTTTGTGGTTTTGGGGGTGAATTTCAGGATTTTGGGTCGGAATCTGGAGTTTTGGGGCCGAATTCGAGTTTTTGGGTTGGAATCCGGAGGTTTTGGGGCCGATTCCGAGGTTTTGGGGTGGAATCCGGGGGTTTTGGGGTGGAATCCGGGGGTTTTGGGGCCGAATTCGATGTTTTGGGTGGGAATCCGGGGATTTTGGGGCTGAATTGCAGCGATTTTGGGGCTGAATCCAGGGATTTTGGGGCTGAATTTCAGGGGTTTGTGGCCGAATTGCAGCGATTTTGGGGCTGAATTTTAGGATTTTGGGGCTGATTCTGGGGGCTTTGGGGCCGAATCCAGGGATCTGGGGCTGGAATTTCAGGATTTGGGGCCAAATTTGAGGATTTTATGGTAAAATCTTGGATTTTGGGGCTGAATTCCAGGATTTTGGGGCCAAATCTTGGATTTTGGGGTCGAATTCCAGGATTTTGGGGTCAAATCTGGCATTTTGGGGCTGACTGTGGGGATTTTGGGGACAAATCCCCGGAACTTGGGCCCAAACCCAGGGATGTTTGGGTCAAATTTTAGGATTTTGGGGTCAAATCTGGGCATTTTGGGGTCAGATCCGTGATTTTGGGGCGGAATTCCGGGGTTTTGGGGCACGTTTTAGGATTTTGGGGCCGAACCCAGGGATTTTGGGGCTGAATTTCCGGGTTTTGGGGCCGAACTCGGGGATTTTGGACCTGAGTCCAGGATTTTGGGGCCAATTCTGGAGATTTTGGGGCCAAATCTGGGATTTGGGTGCCAAATTCCGGGACTTTGGTGCCGAATTCGGGATTTTGGGGCCGGTTTTGGGGTTTTGGGGTCAGATTCCGGGATTTTGGGGATGGATCCAGGGGTTTGGGGGTATAATCCCAGGAATTTGGGGCTGGATTTTGGGGTTTTGAGGCTGATTCTGGAGGTTTTGGGGCCGAATGCAGGGATGTGGGGCTGAACTTGAGGATTTTGGGGCTGAATTTGAGGATTTTGGTGCCAAATTCCAGGATTTTGGGGCAGAGCCCAGGGATTTTGGGGCTGAATTTTAGGATTTTGGGGCAAATTCTGGAGGTTTTGGGGCCAAATGTTAGGAATTTTGGGGCTGAATTTCAGGATTTTGAGGCTGATTCTGGGGGTTTTGGGGCCGAATCCAGGGATTTTGGGGCTGAATTTGAGGATTTTGGGGTCAAACCTGGGATTTTGGGGCCGAATTCCAGGATTTTGGGGTTGAATCCCAGCACTTTGGGGCTGAATTCCGGGGTTTTGAGGCCGATTTTGGGAGATTTTGGGGGCTGAATGTGGGGGTTTTGGGGCCAAATTTGGACATTTTGGGGCCAAATTTTAGGATTTTGGGGCCAAACCTGGGATTCTGGGGCTGAATTTTAGGATTTTGGGGCCGATTCCGGTATTTCAGGGCTGAATTTTAAGATTTTTGGGGCCAAACTCCTGGGTTTTGGGGCCGATTCTGTGGTTTTGGGGCCGAACTCCTGGATTTTGGGGCTGATTCCCAGGATTTTGGGGTCGAATTTGGGGATTTTGGGCCCGGATCTGGGGTTTTGGAGCTGAATTTCAGGATTTTGGGGCAGAACTCCTGCATTTGGGATTCTGTGAGTTTTGGGCTGAATTTCAGGATTTTGGGGCCAAATCCAGCGATTTTGGGGACGGTTCTGTTGTTTCGGGGCCGGTTTTGTGGTTTTGGGGGTGAATTTCAGGATTTTGGGTCGGAATCTGGAGTTTTGGGGCCGAATTCGAGTTTTTGGGTTGGAATCCGGGGGTTTTGGGGCCGATTCCGAGGTTTTGGGGTGAAATCCGAGGTTTTGGGGTGGAATCCGGGGGTTTTGGGGCCGAATTCGATGTTTTGGGTGGGAATCCGGGGATTTTGGGGTTGAATTGCAGCGATTTTGGGGCTGAATCCAGGGATTTTGGGGCCAAATTTTGGAGTTTTGGGGTCAAATCCGGCATTTTGGGGTGAGCTTTAGGATTTTGGGGCCAATTCTGGGGCTTTTGGGGCCGAATGTGGGGGTTTGGCGCTGAATTCCAGGAATTTGATGCCAAATTTCAGGATTTTGGTGCCGAATTCCAGGATTTTGGGGCAGAGCCCAGGGATTTTGGGGCTGAATTTTAGGATTTTGGGGCAAATTCTGGAGGTTTTGGGGCCAAATGTTAGGAATTTTGGGGCTGAATGTGGGGGTTTTGGGGCGGAATTCTGGGGGTTTTGGGGCCGAATCCAGGGATCTGGGGCTGGAATTTCAGGATTTGGGGGCCGGATTTGAGGATTTTATGGTAAAATCTTGGATTTTGGGGTCCAATTCCAGGATTTTGGGGTCAAATCTGGCATTTTGGGGCTGACTGTGGGGATTTTGGGCACTAATCCCCGGAACTTTGGGCCGAAACTGGGGATATTTGGGTCAAATTCCAAGATTTTGGGGTCGAATTCCAGGGTTTTGGGGCTGAATTTCAGGATTTTGAGGCTGATTCTGGGGGTTTTGGGGCCGAATGCAGGGATTTGGGGGCTGAATTTGAGGATTTGGGGGCCAAATTTGAGGATTTTGGGGCCGAATTTGAGGATTTTGGGGCCAAATTCCAGGATTTTGGGGCTGAATCCCAGCACTTTGGGGCTGAATTCCGGGGTTTTGAGGCCGATTTTGGGAGATTTTGGGGGCTGAATGTGGGGGTTTTGGGGGCCAAATTTGGACATTTTGGGGCCAAATTTTAGGATTTTGGGGCCAAACCTGGGATTCTGGGGCTGAATTTTAGGATTTTGGGGCCGATTCCGGTATTTCAGGGCTGAATTTTAAGATTTTTGGGGCCAAACTCCTGGGTTTTGGGGCCGAATCTGTGGTTTTGGGGCCGAACTCCTGGATTTTGGGGCTGATTCCCAGGATTTTGGGGCCGAATTTGGGGATTTTGGGCCCGGATCTGGGGTTTTGGAGCTGAATTTCAGGATTTTGGGGCAGAACTCCTGCATTTGGGATTCTGTGAGTTTTGGGCTGAATTTTAGGATTTTGGGGCCAAATCCAGCGATTTTGGGGACGGTTCTGTTGTTTCGGGGCCGGTTTTGTGGTTTTGGGGGTGAATTTCAGGATTTTGGGTCGGAATCTGGAGTTTTGGGGCCGAATTCGAGTTTTTGGGTTGGAATCCGGAGGTTTTGGGGTTGAATCTGAGGTTTTGGGGTGGAATCCGAGGTTTTGGGGTGGAATCCGGGGGTTTTGGGGCCGAATTCGATGTTTTGGGTGGGAATCCGGGGATTTTGGGGTTGAATTGCAGCGATTTTGGGGCTGAATCCAGGGATTTGGGGGCCAAATTTTGGAGTTTTGGGGTCAAATCCGGCATTTTGGGGTGAGCTTTAGGATTTTGGGGCCAATTCTGGGGCTTTTGGGGCTGAATGTGGGGGTTTGGCGCTGAATTCCAGGAATTTGATGCCAAATTTCAGGATCCTGGTGCCGAATTCCAGGATTTTGGGGCAGAGCCCAGGGATTTTGGGGCTGAATTTTAGGATTTTGGGGCAAATTCTGGAGGCTTTGGGGCCAAATGTTAGGAATTTTGGGGCTGAATGTGGGGGTTTTGGGGCGGAATTCTGGGGGTTTTGGGGCCGAATCCAGGGATCTGGGGCTGGAATTTCAGGATTTGGGGGCCGGATTTGAGGATTTTGGGGCCAAATCTTGGATTTTGGGGTCCAATTCCAGGATTTGGGGCCAAATCTTGGATTTTGGGGTTGAATTCCAGGATTTTGGGGTCAAATCTTGGATTTTGGGGTCGAATTCCAGGATTTTGGGGCCAAATCTTGGATTTTGGGGCCGAATTCCAGGATTTGGGGCCAAATCTTGGATTTTGGGGTCCAATTCCAGGATTTGGGGCCAAATCTTGGATTTTGGGGCCGAATTCCAGGATTTTGGGGTCAAATCTTGGATTTTGGGGTCGAATTCCAGGATTTTGGGGTCAAATCTGGCATTTTGGGGCTGACTGTGGGGATTTTGGGGACAAATCCCCGGAACTTGGGCCCAAACCCAGGGATGTTTGGGTCAAATTTTAGGATTTTGGGGTCAAATCTGGGCATTTTGGGGTCAGATCCGGGATTTTGGGGCGGAATTCCGGGGTTTTGGGGCACGTTTTAGGATTTTGGGGCCGAACCCAGGGATTTTGGGGCTGAATTTCCGGGTTTTGGGGCCGAACTCGGGGATTTTGGACCTGAGTCCAGGATTTTGGGGCCAATTCTGGGGATTTTGGGGTCAAATCTGGGATTTGGGTGCCAAATTCCGGGACTTTGGTGCCGAATTCGGGATTTTGGGGCCGGTTTTGGGGTTTTGGGGTCAGATTCCGGGATTTTGGGGATGGATCCAGGGGTTTGGGGGTCGAATCCCAGGAATTTGGGGCTGAATTTTGGGATTTTGAGGCTGATTCTGGGGGTTTTGGGGCCGAATCCAGGGATTTGGGGCTGGAATTTGAGGATTTTGGGGCCAAATCTTGGATTTTGGGGTCCAATTCCAGGATTTTGGGGTCAAATCTTGGATTTTGGGGTCGAATTCCAGGATTTTGGGGTCAAATCTGGCATTTTGGGGCTGAATGTGGGGATTTTGGGGACAAATCCCCGGAACTTGGGCCGAAACTGGGGATATTTGGGTCAAATTCCAAGATTTTGGGGTCGAATTCCAGAGTTTTGGGGCTGAATTTTGGGATTTTGAGGCTGATTCTGGGGGTTTTGGGGCCGAATGCAGGGATCTGGGGCTGGAATTTCAGGATTTGGGGCTGGAATTTGAGGATTTTGGGGCCGAATTTGAGGATTTTGGGGCCAAATTCCAGGATTTTGGGGTTGAATCCCAGCACTTTGGGGCTGAATTCCGGGGTTTTGAGGCCGATTTTGGGAGATTTTGGGGGCTGAGTGTGGGGGTTTTGGGGCCAAATTTGGACATTTTGGGGCCAAATTTTAGGATTTTGGGGTCAAACCTGGGATTCTGGGGCTGAATTTTAGGATTTTGGGGCCGATTCCGGTATTTCAGGGCTGAATTTTAAGATTTTTGGGGCCAAACTCCTGGGTTTTGGGGCCGATTCTGTGGTTTTGGGGCCGAACTCCTGGATTTTGGGGCTGATTCCCAGGATTTTGGGGTCAAATTTGGGGATTTTGGGCCCGGATCTGGGGTTTTGGAGCTGAATTTCAGGATTTTGGGGCAGAACTCCTGCATTTGGGATTCTGTGAGTTTTGGGCTGAATTTCAGGATTTTGGGGCCAAATCCAGCGATTTTGGGGACGGTTCTGTTGTTTCGGGGCCGGTTTTGTGGTTTTGGGGGTGAATTTCAGGATTTTGGGTCGGAATCTGGAGTTTTGGGGCCGAATTCGAGTTTTTGGGTTGGAATCCGGGGGTTTTGGGGTTGAATCTGAGGTTTTGGGGTGGAATCCGATGTTTTGCGTGGGAATCCGGGGATTTTGGGGCTGAATTTTAGGATTTTGGGGTTGAATTGCAGCGATTTTGGGGCTGAATCCAGGGATTTTGGGGCCAAATTTTGGAGTTTTGGGGTCAAATCCGGCATTTTGGGGTGAGCTTTAGGATTTTGGGGCCAATTCTGGGGCTTTTGGGGCCGAATGTGGGGGTTTGGCGCTGAATTCCAGGATTTTGATGCCAAATTTCAGGATTTTGGTGCCGAATTCCAGGATTTTGGGGCAGAGCCCAGGGATTTTGGGGCTGAATTTTAGGATTTTGGGGCAAATTCTGGAGGTTTTGGGGCCAAATGTTAGGAATTTTGGGGCTGAATGTGGGGGTTTTGGGGCGGAATTCTGGGGGTTTTGGGGCCGAATCCAGGGATCTGGGGCTGGAATTTCAGGATTTGGGGGCCGGATTTGAGGATTTTGGGGCCAAATCTTGGATTTTGGGGTTGAATTCCAGGATTTTGGGGTCAAATCTTGGATTTTGGGGTCGAATTCCAGGATTTTGGGGCCAAATCTTGGATTTTGTGGTCGAATTCCAGGATTTTGGGGCCAAATCTTGGATTTTGGGGTCGAATTCCAGGATTTTGGGGTCAAATCTGGCATTTTGGGGCTGACTGTGGGGATTTTGGGGACAAATCCCCGGAACTTGGGCCCAAAACCAGGGATGTTTGGGTCAAATTTTAGGATTTTGGGGTCAAATCTGGGCATTTTGGGGTCAGATCCGGGGTTTTGGGGCGGAATTCCGGGGTTTTGGGGCACGTTTTAGGATTTTGGGGCCGAACCCAGGGATTTTGGGGCTGAATTTCGGGGTTTTGGGGCCGAACTCGGGGATTTTGGACCTGAGTCCAGGATTTTGGGGCCAATTCTGGGGATTTTGGGGCCAAATCTGGGATTTGGGTGCCAAATTCCGGGATTTTGGTGCCGAATTCGGGATTTTGGGGCCGGTTTTGGGGTTTTGGGGTCAGATTCCGGGATTTTGGGGATGGATCCAGGGGTTTGGGGGTCGAATCCCAGGAATTTGGGGCTGGATTTTGGGGTTTTGAGGCTGATTCTGGAGGTTTTGGGGCCGAATGCAGGGATGTGGGGGCTGAACTTGAGGATTTTGGGGCTGAACTTGAGGATTTTGGGGTCAAACCTGGGATTTTGGGGCTGAATTTTAGGATTTTGGGGTTGAATTGCAGTGATTTTGGGGCTGAATCCAGGGATTTTGGGGCCACATTTTGGAGTTTTGGGGTCAAATCCGGCATTTTGGGGCTGAACTTTAGGATTTTGGGGCCAATTCTGGGGCTTTTGGGGCCGAATGTGGGGGTTTGGCGCTGAATTCCAGGATTTTGATGCCAAATTTCAGGATTTTGGTGCCGAATTCCAGGATTTTGGGGCAGAGCCCAGGGATTTTGGGGCTGAATTTTAGGATTTTGGGGCAAATTCTGGAGGTTTTGGGGCCAAATGTTAGGAATTTTGGGGCTGAATGTGGGGGTTTTGGGGCGGAATTCTGGGGGCTTTGGGGCCGAATCCAGGGATCTGGGGCTGGAATTTCAGGATTTGGGGGCCAAATTTGAGGATTTTGGGGCCAAATCTTGGATTTTGGGGCCGAATTCCAGGATTTTGGGGCCAAATCTTGGATTTTGGGGTCGAATTCCAGGGTTTTGGGGTCAAATCTTGGATTTTGGGGTCGAATTCCAGGGTTTTGGGGCTGAATTTCAGGATTTTGAGGCTGATTCTGGGGGTTTTGGGGCCGAATGCAGGGATTTGGGGGCTGAATTTGAGGATTTTGGGGCCGAATTTGAGGATTTTGGGGTCGAATTTGAGGATTTTGGGGCCGAATTCCAGGATTTTGGGGTTCAATCCCAGCACTTTGGGGCTGAATTTCAGGATTTTGAGGCTGATTCTGGGGGTTTTGGGGCCGAATCCAGGGATTTTGGGGCTGAATTTGAGGATTTTGGGGTCAAACCTGGGATTTTGGGGCCGAATTCCAGGATTTTGGGGCTGAATCCCAGCACTTTGGGGCTGAATTCCGGGGTTTTGAGGCCGATTTTGGGAGATTTTGGGGGCTGAGTGTGGGGGTTTTGGGGGCCAAATTTGGACATTTTGGGGCCAAATTTTAGGATTTTGGGGCCAAACCTGGGATTCTGGGGCTGAATTTTAGGATTTTGGGGCCGATTCCGGTATTTCAGGGCTGAATTTTAAGATTTTTGGGGCCAAACTCCTGGGTTTTGGGGCCGATTCTGTGGTTTTGGGGCCGAACTCCTGGATTTTGGGGCTGATTCCCAGGATTTTGGGGTCAAATTTGGGGATTTTGGGCCCGGATCTGGGGTTTTGGAGCTGAATTTCAGGATTTTGGGGCAGAACTCCTGCATTTGGGATTCTGTGAGTTTTGGGCTGAATTTCAGGATTTTGGGGCCAAATCCAGCGATTTTGGGGACGGTTCTGTTGTTTCGGGGCCGGTTTTGTGGTTTTGGGGGTGAATTTCAGGATTTTGGGTCGGAATCTGGAGTTTTGGGGCCGAATTCGAGTTTTTGGGTTGGAATCCGGAGGTTTTGGGGTCGAATCCGAGGTTTTGGGGTGGAATCCGGGGATTTTGGGGCCGATTCTGAGGTTTTGGGTGGGAATCCGGGGGTTTTGGGGCCAACTCTGTGGTTTTGGGGCCGAATGTGGGGGTTTGGCGCTGAATTCCAGGATTTTGATGCCAAATTTCAGGATTTTGGTGCCGAATTCCAGGATTTTGGGGCAGAGCCCGGGGATTTTGGGGCTGAATTTTAGGATTTTGGGGCAAATTCTGGAGGTTTTGGGGCCAAAAGTTAGGAATTTTGGGGCTGAATGTGGGGGTTTTGGGGCGGAATTCTGGGGGTTTTGGGGCCGAATCCAGGGATCTGGGGCTGGAATTTCAGGATTTTGGGGCCGGATTTGAGGGTTTTGGGGCCAAATCTTGGATTTTGGGGTCCAATTCCAGGATTTTGGGGCCAAATCTTGGATTTTGGGGTCGAATTCCAGGATTTTGGGGCCAAATCTTGGATTTTGGGGTCGAATTCCAGGATTTTGGGGCCAAATCTTGGATTTTGGGGTCGAATTCCAGGATTTGGGGTCAAATCTGGCATTTTGGGGTCGAATTCCAGGATTTTGGGGTCAAATCTGGCATTTTGGGGTCGAATTCCAGGATTTTGGGGCCAAATCTGGCATTTTGGGGCTGACTGTGGGGATTTTGGGGACAAATCCCCGGAACTTGGGCCCAAAACCAGGGATGTTTGGGTCAAATTTTAGGATTTTGGGGTCAAATCTGGGCATTTTGGGGTCAGATCCGTGATTTTGGGGCGGAATTCCGGGGTTTTGGGGCACGTTTTAGGATTTTGGGGCCGAACCCAGGGATTTTGGGGCTGAATTTCCGGGTTTTGGGGCCGAACTCGGGGATTTTGGACCTGAGTCCAGGATTTTGGGGCCAATTCTGGGGATTTTGGGGTCAAATCTGGGATTTGGGTGCCAAATTCCGGGACTTTGGTGCCGAATTCGGGATTTTGGGGCCGGTTTTGGGGTTTTGGGGTCAGATTCCGGGATTTTGGGGATGGATCCAGGGGTTTGGGGGTCGAATCCCAGGAATTTGGGGCTGAATTTTGGGGTTTTGAGGCTGATTCTGGAGGTTTTGGGGCCGAATGCAGGGATGTGGGGGCTGAACTTGAGGATTTTGGGGTCAAACCTGGGATTTTGGGGCTGAATTTTAGGATTTTGGGGTTGAATTGCAGCGATTTTGGGGCTGAATCCAGGGATTTTGGGGCCAAATTTTGGAGTTTTGGGGTCAAATCCGGCATTTTGGGGCTGAACTTTAGGATTTTGGGGCCAATTCTGGGGCTTTTGGGGCCGAATGTGGGGGTTTGGCGCTGAATTCCAGGATTTTGATGCCAAATTTCAGGATTTTGGTGCCGAATTCCAGGATTTTGGGGCAGAGCCCAGGGATTTTGGGGCTGAATTTTAGGATTTTGGGGCAAATTCTGGAGGTTTTGGGGCCAAATGTTAGGAATTTTGGGGCTGAATTTCAGGATTTTGAGGCTGATTCTGGGGGTTTTGGGGCCGAATCCAGGGATTTTGGGGCTGAATTTGAGGATTTTGGGGTCAAACCTGGGATTTTGGGGCCGAATTCCAGGATTTTGGGGCTGAATCCCAGCACTTTGGGGCTGAATTCCGGGGTTTTGAGGCCGATTTTGGGAGATTTTGGGGGCTGAATGTGGGGGTTTTGGGGCCAAATTTGGCCATTTTGGGGCCAAATTTTAGGATTTTGGGGCCAAACCTGGGATTCTGGGGCTGAATTTTAGGATTTTGGGGCCGATTCCGGTCTTTCAGGGCTGAATTTTAAGATTTTTGGGGCCAAACTCCTGGGTTTTGGGGCCGATTCTGTGGTTTTGGGGCCGAACTCCTGGATTTTGGGGCTGATTCCCAGGATTTTGGGGTCAAATTTGGGGATTTTGGGCCCGGATCTGGGGTTTTGGAGCTGAATTTCAGGATTTTGGGGCAGAACTCCTGCATTTGGGATTCTGTGAGTTTTGGGCTGAATTTCAGGATTTTGGGGCCAAATCCAGCGATTTTGGGGACGGTTCTGTTGTTTCGGGGCCGGTTTTGTGGTTTTGGGGGTGAATTTCAGGATTTTGGGTCGGAATCTGGAGTTTTGGGGCCGAATTCGAGTTTTTGGGTTGGAATCCGGGGGTTTTGGGGTTGAATCTGAGGTTTTGGGGTGGAATCCGAGGTTTTGGGGTGGAATCCGGGGGTTTTGGGGCCGATTCTGAGGTTTTGGGGTGGAATCCGGGGGTTTTGGGGCCGAATTCGATGTTTTGGGTGGGAATCCGGGGATTTTGGGGTTGAATTTTATGATTTTGGGGTTGAATTGCAGCGATTTTGGGGCTGAATCCAGGGATTTTGGGGCCAAATTTTGGAGTTTTGGGGTCAAATCCGGCATTTTGGGGCTGAGCTTTAGGATTTTGGGGCCAATTCTGGGGCTTTTGGGGCCGAATGTGGGGGTTTGGCGCTGAATTCCAGGATTTTGATGCCAAATTTCAGGATTTTGGTGCCGAATTCCAGGATTTTGGGGCAGAGCCCAGGGATTTTGGGGCTGAATTTTAGGATTTTGGGGCAAATTCTGGAGGTTTTGGGGCCAAAAGTTAGGAATTTTGGGGCTGAATGTGGGGGTTTTGGGGCGGAATTCTGGGGGTTTTGGGGCCGAATCCAGGGATCTGGGGCTGGAATTTCAGGATTTGGGGGCCGGATTTGAGGATTTTGGGGCCAAATCTTGGATTTTGGGGCCGAATTCCAGGATTTTGGGGCCAAATCTTGGATTTTGGGGTCGAATCCAGGATTTTGGGGCCAAATCTTGGATTTTGGGGTCGAATTCCAGGGTTTTGGGGCTGAATTTCAGGATTTTGAGGCTGATTCTGGAGGTTTTGGGGCCGAATGCAGGGATTTGGGGGCTGAATTTGAGGATTTTGGGGCCGGATTTGAGGATTTTGGGGCCGAATTCCAGGATTTTGGGGCTGAATTTGAGGATTTTGGGGTCAAACCTGGGATTTTGGGGCCGAATTCCAGGATTTTGGGGCTGAATCCCAGCACTTTGGGGCTGAATTCCGGGGTTTTGAGGCCGATTTTGGGAGATTTTGGGGGCTGAGTGTGGGGGTTTTGGGGGCCAAATTTGGACATTTTGGGGCCAAATTTTAGGATTTTGGGGCCAAACCTGGGATTCTGGGGCTGAATTTTAGGATTTTGGGGCCAATTCCGGTATTTCAGGGCTGAATTTTAAGATTTTTGGGGCCAAACTCCTGGGTTTTGGGGCCGAATCTGTGGTTTTGGGGCCGAACTCCTGGATTTTGGGGCTGATTCCCAGGATTTTGGGGTCAAATTTGGGGATTTTGGGCCCGGATCTGGGGTTTTGGAGCTGAATTTCAGGATTTTGGGGCAGAACTCCTGCATTTGGGATTCTGTGAGTTTTGGGCTGAATTTCAGGATTTTGGGGCCAAATCCAGCGATTTTGGGGACGGTTCTGTTGTTTCGGGGCTGGTTTTGTGGTTTTGGGGGTGAATTTCAGGATTTTGGGTCGGAATCTGGAGTTTTGGGGCCGAATTCGAGTTTTTGGGTTGGAATCCGAGGTTTTGGGGTGGAATCCGGGGGTTTTGGGGCCGAATTCGATGTTTTGGGTGGGAATCCGGGGATTTTGGGGCTGAATTTTAGGATTTTGGGGTTGAATTGCAGCGATTTTGGGGCTGAATCCAGGGATTTTGGGGCCAAATTTTGGAGTTTTGGGGTCAAATCCGGCATTTTGGGGCTGAACTTTAGGATTTTGGGGCCAATTCTGGGGCTTTTGGGGCCGAATGTGGGGGTTTGGCGCTGAATTCCAGGATTTTGATGCCAAATTTCAGGATCTTGGTGCCGAATTCCAGGATTTTGGGGCAGAGCCCAGGGATTTTGGGGCTGAATTTCAGGATTTTGGGGCAAATTCTGGAGGTTTTGGGGCCAAATGTTAGGAATTTTGGGGCTGAATGTGGGGGTTTTGGGGCGGAATTCTGGGGGTTTTGGGGCCGAATCCAGGGATCTGGGGCTGGAATTTCAGGATTTGGGGCCAAATTTGAGGATTTTGGGGCCAAATCTTGGATTTTGGGGTTGAATTCCAGGATTTTAGGGTCAAATCTTGGATTTTGGGGTCGAATTCCAGGGTTTTGGGGTCAAATCTTGGATTTTGGGGTCGAATTCCAGGATTTTGGGGTCAAATCTTGGATTTTGGGGTCGAATTCCAGGATTTGGGGCCAAATCTTGGATTTTGGGGTCGAATTCCAGGATTTGGGGTCAAATCTTGGATTTTGGGGTCCAATTCCAGGATTTGGGGCCAAATCTTGGATTTTGGGGTTGAATTCCAGGATTTTGGGGTCAAATCTTGGATTTTGGGGTCGAATTCCAGGATTTTGGGGTCAAATCTGGCATTTTGGGGCTGACTGTGGGGATTTTGGGGACAAATCCCCGGAACTTGGGCCCAAAACCAGGGATGTTTGGGTCAAATTTTAGGATTTTGGGGTCAAATCTGGGCATTTTGGGGTCAGATCCGGGGTTTTGGGGCGGAATTCCGGGGTTTTGGGGTCAGATCCGTGATTTTGGGGCGGAATTCCGGGGTTTTGGGGCATGTTTTAGGATTTTGGGGCTGAATTTCCGGGTTTTGGGGCCGAACTCGGGGATTTTGGACCTGAGTCCAGGATTTTGGGGCCAATTCTGGGGATTTTGGGGTCAAATCTGGGATTTGGGTGCCAAATTCCGGGATTTTGGTGCCGAATTCGGGATTTTGGGGCCGGTTTTGGGGTTTTGGGGTCAGATTCCGGGATTTTGGGGATGGATCCAGGGGTTTGGGGGTCGAATCCCAGGAATTTGGGGCTGAATTTTGGGGTTTTGAGGCTGATTCTGGGGGTTTTGGGGCCGAATGCAGGGATGTGGGGCTGAACTTGAGGATTTTGGGGTCAAACCTGGGATTTTGGGGCTGAATTTGAGGATTTTGGGGCCAAATTCCAGGATTTTGGGGTTGAATTTGAGGATTTTGGTGTCAAACCTGGGATTTTGGGGCCGAATTCCAGGATTTTGGGGCTGAATCCCAGCACTTTGGGGCTGAATTCCGGGGTTTTGAGGCCGATTTTGGGAGATTTTGGGGGCTGAGTGTGGGGGTTTTGGGGCCAAATTTGGACATTTTGGGGCCAAATTTTAGGATTTTGGGGCCAAACCTGGGATTCTGGGGCTGAATTTTAGGATTTTGGGGCCGATTCCGGTATTTCAGGGCTGAATTTTAAGATTTTTGGGGCCAAACTCCTGGGTTTTGGGGCCGATTCTGTGGTTTTGGGGCGCAATCGGGTGGTTTGGAGCTGAATTTCAGGATTTTGGGGCCGATTCTGTGGTTTTGGGGCCGAACTCCTGGATTTTGGGGCTGATTCCCAGGATTTTGGGGTCAAATTTGGGGATTTTGGGCCCGGATCTGGGGTTTTGGAGCTGAATTTCAGGATTTTGGGGCAGAACTCCTGCATTTGGGATTCTGTGAGTTTTGGGCTGAATTTCAGGATTTTGGGGCCAAATCCAGCGATTTTGGGGACGGTTCTGTTGTTTCGGGGCCGGTTTTGTGGTTTTGGGGGTGAATTTCAGGATTTTGGGTCGGAATCTGGAGTTTTGGGGCCGAATTCGAGTTTTTGGGTTGGAATCCGGGGGTTTTGGGGTTGAATCTGTGGTTTTGGGGTGGAATCCGAGGTTTTGGGGTGGAATCCGGGGGTTTTGGGGCCGAATTCGATGTTTTGGGTGGGAATCCGGGGATTTTGGGGCTGAATTGCAGCGATTTTGGGGCTGAATCCAGGGATTTTGGGGCTGAATTTCAGGGGTTTGTGGCCGAATTGCAGCGATTTTGGGGCTGAATTTTAGGATTTTGGGGTTGAATTGCAGCGATTTTGGGGCTGAATCCAGGGATTTGGGGGCCAAATTTTGGAGTTTTGGGGTCAAATCCGGCATTTTGGGGTGAACTTTAGGATTTTGGGGCCAATTCTGGGGCTTTTGGGGCCGAATGTGGGGGTTTGGCGCTGAATTCCAGGATTTTGATGCCAAATTTCAGGATTTTGGTGCCGAATTCCAGGATTTTGGGGCAGAGCCCAGGGATTTTGGGGCTGAATTTTAGGATTTTGGGGCAAATTCTGGAGGTTTTGGGGCCAAATGTTAGGAATTTTGGGGCTGAATGTGGGGGTTTTGGGGCGGAATTCTGGGGGTTTTGGGGCCGAATCCAGGGATCTGGGGCTGGAATTTCAGGATTTGGGGGCCGGATTTGAGGATTTTGGGGCCAAATCTTGGATTTTGGGGTTGAATTCCAGGATTTTGGGGCTGAATTTCAGGATTTTGAGGCTGATTCTGGAGGTTTTGGGGCCGAATCCAGGGATCTGGGGCTGGAATTTCAGGATTTGGGGGCCAAATTTGAGGATTTTATGGTAAAATCTTGGATTTTGGGGTCGAATTCCAGGATTTTGGGGCCAAATCTTGGATTTTGGGGTGGAATTCCAGGGTTTGGGGTCAAATCTGGCATTTTGGGGTCGAATTCCAGGATTTTGGGGTCAAATCTTGGATTTTGGGGTCGAATTCCAGGATTTGGGGTCAAATCTGGCATTTTGGGGTCGAATTCCAGGATTTTGGGGTCAAATCTTGGATTTTGGGGTCGAATTCCAGGATTTTGGGGCCAAATCTTGGATTTTGGGGCCGAATTCCAGGATTTTGGGGTCAAATCTTGGATTTTGGGGTCGAATTCCAGGATTTTGGGGACAAATCTTGGATTTTGGGGTGGAATTCCAGGATTTTGGGGTCGAATTCCAGAGTTTTGGGGCTGAATTTCAGGATTTTGAGGCTGATTCTGGGGGTTTTGGGGCCGAATCCAGGGATTTGGGGGCTGGAATTTCAGGATTTTGGGGCCGGATTTGAGGATTTTGGGGCCAAATCTTGGATTTTGGGGTTGAATTCCAGGATTTTGGGGTCAAATCTTGGATTTTGGGGTCGAATTCCAGGATTTTGGGGCCAAATCTTGGATTTTGGGGTCGAATTCCAGGATTTGGGGCCAAATCTTGGATTTTGGGGTCCAATTCCAGGATTTGGGGCCAAATCTTGGATTTTGGGGTCCAATTCCAGGATTTGGGGCCAAATCTTGGATTTTGGGGTCCAATTCCAGGATTTGGGGCCAAATCTTGGATTTTGGGGTCGAATTCCAGGATTTTGGGGTCAAATCTTGGATTTTGGGGTCGAATTCCAGGATTTTGGGGCCAAATCTTGGATTTTGGGGTCGAATTCCAGGATTTTGGGGCCAAATCTTGGATTTTGGGGTCCAATTCCAGGATTTTGGGGTCAAATCTTGGATTTTGGGGTCGAATTCCAGGATTTTGGGGTCAAATCTGGCATTTTGGGGCTGACTGTGGGGATTTTGGGGACAAATCCCCGGAACTTGGGCCCAAAACCAGGGATGTTTGGGTCAAATTTTAGGATTTTGGGGTCAAATCTGGGCATTTTGGGGTCAGATCCGGGGTTTTGGGGCGGAATTCCGGGGTTTTGGGGCACGTTTTAGGATTTTGGGGCCGAACCCAGGGATTTTGGGGCTGAATTTCCGGGTTTTGGGGCCGAACTCGGGGATTTTGGACCTGAGTCCAGGATTTTGGGGCCAATTCTGGGGATTTTGGGGCCAAATCTGGGATTTGGGTGCCAAATTCCGGGACTTTGGTGCCGAATTCGGGATTTTGGGGCCGGTTTTGGGGTTTTGGGGTCAGATTCCGGGATTTTGGGGATGGATCCAGGGGTTTGGGGGTCGAATCCCAGGAATTTGGGGCTGAATTTTGGGGTTTTGAGGCTGATTCTGGAGGTTTTGGGGCCGAATGCAGGGATGTGGGGGCTGAATTTGAGGATTTTGGGGTCAAATCTGGCATTTTGGGGTCGAATTCCAGGGATTTGGGGCTGAATTTCAGGATTTTGAGGCTGATTCTGGAGGTTTTGGGGCCAAATCCAGGGATCTGGGGCTGGAATTTCAGGATTTGGGGCCAAATTTGAGGATTTTATGGTAAAATCTTGGATTTTGGGGTCGAATTCCAGGATTTTGGGGTCAAATCTGGCATTTTGGGGCTGAATGTGGGGATTTTGGGCACTAATCCCCGGAACTTCGGGCCGAAACTGGGGATATTTGGGTCAAATTCCAAGATTTTGGGGTCGAATTCCAGGGTTTTGGGGCTGAATTTCAGGATTTTGAGGCTGATTCTGGAGGTTTTGGGGCCGAATGCAGGGATGTGGGGCTGGAATTTCAGGATTTGGGGGCTGAATTTGAGGATTTTGGGGCCGAATTTGAGGATTTTGGGGTCGAATTTGAGGATTTTGGGGCCAAATTCCAGGATTTTGGGGTTGAATCCCAGCACTTTGGGGCTGAATTCCGGGGTTTTGAGGCCGATTTTGGGAGATTTTGGGGGCTGAGTGTGGGGGTTTTGGGGCCAAATTTGGACATTTTGGGGCCAAATTTTAGGATTTTGGGGCCAAACCTGGGATTCTGGGGCTGAATTTTAGGATTTTGGGGCCGATTCCGGTATTTCAGGGCTGAATTTTAAGATTTTTGGGGCCAAACTCCTGGGTTTTGGGGCCGATTCTGTGGTTTTGGGGGTGAATTTCAGGATTTTGGGTCGGAATCTGGAGTTTTGGGGCTGAATTCGAGTTTTTGGGTTGGAATCCGGGGGTTTTCGGCCGATTCTGAGGTTTTGGGGTGGGATCCGGGGGTTTTGGGGCCGATTCCGAGTTTTTGGGGTGGAATCCGGGGGTTTTGGGGCCGATTCCAAGGTTTTGGGGTGGAATCCGGGGGTTTTGGGGCCGATTCCGAGTTTTTGGGGTGGAATCCGAGGTTTTTGGGGCCGATTCCGAGTTTTTGGGGTGGAATCCGGGGGTTTTGGGGCCGATTCAGAGTTTTTGGGGTGGAATCCGGGGTTTTTGGGGCTGATTCAGAGTTTTTGGGGTGGAATCCGGGGGTTTTGGGGCCGATTCCGTGTTTTTGGGGTGGAATCCGGGGTTTTTGGGGCTGATTCAGAGTTTTTGGGGTAGAATCCGAGGTTTTAAGGGCGATTCCGAGTTTTTGGGGTGGAATCCGAGGTTTTTGGGGCCGATTCCGAGTTTTTGGGGTGGAATCCGGGGGTTTTGGGGCCGATTCCGAGTTTTTGGGGTGGAATCCGGGGGTTTTGGGGCCGATTCCGTGTTTTTGGGGTGGAATCCGAGGTTTTTGGGGCCGATTCCGAGTTTTTGGGGTGGAATCCGGGGGTTTTGGGGCCGATTCCAAGGTTTTGGGGTGGAATCCGGGGGTTTTGGGGCCGATTCCGAGTTTTTGGGGTGGAATCCGAGGTTTTTGGGGCCGATTCCGAGTTTTTGGGGTGGAATCCGGGGGTTTTGGGGCCGATTCAGAGTTTTTGGGGTGGAATCCGGGGTTTTTGGGGCTGATTCAGAGTTTTTGGGGTGGAATCCGGGGGTTTTGGGGCCGATTCCGTGTTTTTGGGGTGGAATCCGGGGTTTTTGGGGCTGATTCAGAGTTTTTGGGGTAGAATCCGAGGTTTTAAGGGCGATTCCGAGTTTTTGGGGTGGAATCCGAGGTTTTTGGGGCCGATTCCGAGTTTTTGGGGTGGAATCCGGGGGTTTTGGGGCCGATTCCGAGTTTTTGGGGTGGAATCCGGGGGTTTTGGGGCCGATTCCGAGTTTTTGGGGTGGAATCCGGGGGTTTTGGGGCCGATTCAGAGTTTTTGGGGTGGAATCCGGGGTTTTGGGGCCGATTCAGAGTTTTTGGGGTGGAATCCGGGGGTTTTGGGGCCGTCCCTGCCGAGGAGCAGCTGCAGCAGCATCTGGCGCCCTCCCCTCCCCCCCCTTTGGGATTAAGGGGATTTTGGGGATTTTGGGATTTGGGGATTTTGGGATTTGGGGATTTTGGGAATCCCCGGCGACCTCTGGGAGCCCAAACGCCCTTCCCGGGGTGAGGAGCGGCCGAGGGAGAGGGAACGGAACCCAAAGGGACCCAAATTCACCCCAAACCCTGAACCCCGAACTGACCTGAACCCCAAACCCTGAACCCCAAACCCTGAACCCCAAACCCCAAACGCCCTTCCCGGGGTGAGGAGCGGCCGAGGGAGAGGGAACGGAACCCGAACCCCAAAGGGACCCAAACTCACCCCAAATCCTGACCCCCAACCCCAAACCCTGAAGCCCAAACAGACCCAGACCCCAAACCCTGAATCCTGAACCCCAAATCCTGGGCCCCAAACCCCAAACCCTGAACTCCAAATGCCAAACTGAGCCAAACCTCAAACCCTGAATCCTGAATCCCAAACCCTGAGCCCCAAACCCCAAATCCCGAACCCTGAACCCCAACTGGGTCCTGACCCCAAACCCCAAACCCCAAATGAGCCCAAATCCCAAATCCTGAACCCTGAACCTGAAATCCCAAACCCCAAATCCTGAATCCCAAACCCCAAACCGACCCAAATCCCAAACCCTGAACCCCAAACCCCAAACGGGCCCTGACCCCAAACCCTGAACCCCGAACTTTAAATCCTGAATCCCAAACCCCAAATCCTGAACCCCAAACCCCAAACGACCCCAAATCCCAAACCCCAAACCCTGAACCCCAAACCCCAAACGGGCCCTGACCCCAAACCCTGAACCCCAAATCCCGAATCCCAAACCCCAAATGGGCCCAGACCCCCAACCCCGAACCCCGAACCCTGAACCCTAAATTCCGAATCCTGAATCCCCAACCCCAAACCCTGAGCCCCAAACCCCAAACGGGCCCTGACCCCAAATCCTGAACCCCAAACGGGCCCTGACCCCAAACCCTGAACCCCAAATCCCAAATGAGCCCAAATCCCAAATCCTGAACCCTGAACCTGAAATCCCAAACCCCAAATCCTGAACCCCAAACCCCAAACCGACCCAAAACCCAAACCCTGAACCCCAAACCCCAAACGACCCCAAATCCCAAACCCCAAACCCTGAACCCCAAACCCCAAAGGGGCCCCGACCCCAAAGCCTGAACCCCAAATCCCGAATCCCAAACCCCAAATGGGCCCAGACCCCCGAACCCCGAACCCTGAACCCTAAATTCCGAATCCTGAATCCCCAACCCCAAACCCTGAGCCCCAAACCCCAAACGGGCCCTGACCCCAAACCCTGAACCCCAAACCCCAAATGAGCCCAAATCCCAAATCCTGAACCCTGAACCTGAAATCCCAAACCCCAAACCCTGAACCCCAAACCCCAAACCCCAAACCGACCCAAAACCCAAATCCTGAACCCTGAACCTGAAATCCTGAACCCCAAATCCTGAATCCCAAACCCCAAACCGACCCAAAACCCAAACCCTGAACCCCAAACCCCAAACGACCCCAAATCCCAAACCCCAAACCCCGAACCCCAAACCCCAAAGGGGCCCCGACCCCAAACCCTGAACCCCGAACTCCAAACGGGCCCAGACCCCAAACCCTGAACCCTGAACTTTAAATCCTGAATCCCAAACCCCAAATCCTGAACCCCAAACCCCAAACGACCCCAAATCCCAAACCCCAAACCCCGAACCCCAAACCCCAAACGGGCCCTGACCCCAAAGCCTGAACCCCAAATCCTGAACCCTGAACCCCAAACGGGCCCAGACTCCAAATCCCAAACCCTAAATGGGCCAAGACCCCAAAGCCTGAACCCCAAACCAACCCAAAACCAACCCCAAACCCCAAATCCTGAACCCCAAACGGGCCCAGAGCCCAAACCCTGAACCCTGAACCCCAAATCCCAAATCCTGACCCTCAAATCCTGAATCCCAAATCCTGAACCCCAAACGGGCCCAGAGCCCAAACCCTGAACCTCAAATCCCAAATCCTGACCCTCAAATCCTGAATCCCAAATCCTGAACCCCAAACCCCAAACGGGCCCAGACCCCAAAGCTTGGACCCCGAACTCCAAACGGGCCCAGAGCCCAAACCCTGAACCCTGAACTTTAAATCCTGAACCCCAAACCCCAAATCCTGAACCCCAAACCCCAAATGAGCCCAAATCCTGATTCCTGAACCCCGAACCCCAAATCCTGAACCCCAAACCCCAAATCCTGAACCCTGAACCCCAAACCCCGAACCCCAAAGGAACCCAAATTCACCCCAAACCCTGAACCCTGAACCCTGAACCCCAAATCCTGAACCCCAAACCCCAAATGAGCCCAAATCCTGATTCCTGAACCCTGAACCCCAAATCCTGAACCCCAAACCCCAAATGAGCCCAAATCCTGATTCCTGAACCCTGAACCCCAAATCCTGAACCCCAAATCCTGAACCCCAAACCCCAAATCCTGAACCCCGAACGGGCCCAGACCCCAAACCCTGAACCCTGATCCCAAACCCTGAACCCCGAACCCCAAACTGACCCAAACCCCAAATCCTGAACACCAAACCCCAAATCTTGACTCCAAAATCCTGAACCCCAAATGGTCCCAAATCCCAAACCCTGAACCCCAAACCCCAAACCCCAAATCCTGAACCCTGAACCCCAAACCCTGAACCCCAAACCCCAAATCCTGAACCCTGAATGCCAAACCCCGAATGGTCCCAATCCCCAAATCCCGAACCCTGAACCCCAAAGGAACCCAAATTCACCCCCAAACCCCAAACCCTGAACCCTGAACCTCAAATCCTGAACCCCAAATCCTGAACCCCGAACCCTGAACCCTGAACCCCAAATCCTGAACCCCAAACCCCAAATCCTGAACCCTGAACGGGCCCAGACCCCAAATCCTGAACCCCAAACCCCAAATCCTGAACCCTGAATGCCAAACCCCGAATGGTCCCAATCCCCAAATCCCGAACCCTGAACCCCAAACCCCGAACCCCAAAGGAACCCAAATTCACCCCGAACCCCAAACCCTGAACCCTGAACCTCAAATCCTGAACCCCAAATCCTGAACCCCGAACCCTGAACCCCAAATCCTGAACCCCAAACCCCAAATCCTGAACCCTGAATGCCAAACCCCGAATGGTCCCAATCCCCAAATCCCGAACCCTGAACCCCAAAGGAACCCAAATTCACCCCGAACCCCAAACCCTGAACCCTGAACCCCAAATCCTGAATCCAGAACCTTGAATCCTGAATTCCAGTTCCCAAATCCCAAACCCCAAACCCCAATCCCAAACTCCAAAAATCCTCAAACCCCCACTTCCAAAAACTCCAAATCTCAAAAACCACAAACCCCAAACCCCAAAACCCCCAAATCCCAAAAACCCCCAAATCCCAAAAACCCCAAATCCCAAAAACCCAAAAATCCCAAAAAACCCCAAACCCCAAAAATCCCAAACCCTGGGGCCGTTCCCGTTCCAAATTCCAGAACCCTGGGTGAGTTTTCCTTTGGGAATTTTGTGGAATTTCGGGAATTTTATGGGATTTTTGTGGGATTTTTGTGGGATTTTGGGGGGGATTTTTGTGGGATTTTTTTGGGATTTTGGGGGGATTTTATGGGAATTTTATGGGATTTTTGTGGGATTTTTATGGGAATTTTATGGGGATTTTGGGGGGATTTTTATGGGAATTTTGTGGGATTGTTTTGGGATTTTGGGGGGATTTTTATGGGATTTTTATGGGATTTGGGGGATTTTTATGGGATTTTGGAGATTTTTGGGGTTTCCAGGAAGAATCAGTATGGGGACAGATTTGGGATTTTCTGGGGGGACTCGGATCTTGCTTTTCCCTTCCTGCCTCATCCCAGATTCCCAGAATTCCCAGAATTCCCAGAATTCCCCCAAAAATCTGGAATTTTCCCATGGCCAGATCCCCCATTTCCCAAATTTCCCCTTTTTTGGGGGGGAATTTTCCCAAATTTCCCAATTTTTTTCCAGGAATTTCCCCCAAATTGGGAATTTTTCCCAATCTTTTC
Organism: Melozone crissalis; assembly: GCF_028551555.1. Lineage (NCBI taxonomy): Eukaryota > Metazoa > Chordata > Aves > Passeriformes > Passerellidae > Melozone > Melozone crissalis. The sequence continues at coordinate 1,051 of NW_026536334.1, read as the reverse complement.
TGGATTTCCCCTTTTTTCCAGATTTTTTCCCTTTTTTCCTTGTATTTTCCCCATTTTTTGTCCCAGTTTTCCTCCCATTTTTTTTTCTGGATTTCCCCCCGCTATTTTCCCAGATTTTCCCCAGATTTTTTCTGATTTTTTCCCCCAATTTTTCCCAAATTTTTTCTGATTTTCTCCCAATTTCCCCCGCTATTTTCCCAGATTTTCCCCTGATTTTTTCCCCCAATTTTCCCCAGATTTTTTCTGATTTTTTCCCCAATTTTTCCCAGATTTTTCTGATTTCCCCCCCAATTTTTCCTGGATTTTCCACCAATTTTTGCCCAATGTTTCCTGCATTTTTCTGATTTTTTTCCCCGATTTTTTCCCTGATTTTTCCCCAATTTTCCAATCCAAATTTTCCTGGATTTCCCCCCAGAATTTCCCCCTCCCCATTTTTCTGATATTTTTTCCCAAAATTTCCATATTTTTCCCAATTTTCCTTGGAACTTTCCCCAATTCTTCACGGATTTTTCTGATTTTTCCCCCAATTTTCCCCCCATTTTTCCCAGATTTTCCCCAGATTTTTCTGATTTTCCCCCAGAATTTTTCCCAATTTTCCCCAGATTTTTCTGATTTTTTTCCCCAAATTTTCCCCCCAATTTTCCCTGATTTTTCCCAATTTTCTGCAGATTTCCCCCAATTTTTCCTGGAATTTCCCCCAATTTTCCCCCAATTTTCCCCCGAATTTTCCCCATTTTTTCCCTTTTTTTTCTGATTTTTTCCCCCAATTTTCTCTGAGTTTCCCCTGGAATTTTTCCCAATTTTTCCCAGATTTTTCTGAATCTTTTCCCCAATTTTTTCCCAATTTTTCTGACTTTTCCCCCAATGTTCCCCCAGTTTTCCGTGACTTTTCCCCCAATTTTTCCCAAATTTTTTTCTGATTTCTCCCCAATTTCCCCTGATATTTTCCCAGATTTTCCCCAGATTTTTTCTGATTTTTTTCCCAATTTTTTTTCCGATTTTTTCCCCAATTTCCCCCGCTATTTTCCCAGATTTTCCCCAGATTTTTTTC